>NC_043009.1:19333241-19433241 GCF_006345805.1 Octopus sinensis | reverse complement strand
TATATATATTAATCTTTAGCAGAAGCAACAGAGTGACTCAAGGGCCGAGAATTCCGTGCATTGGCACTTATCAACTTTGGTAAGTGCCAATGTATGAATCTCTCAACCCTTATATATCACTTTGTTGCTTCTGCTAAAGATTAATAAAACTATACATATACTCATATTTTGAGTTCTATTTTTCCTCTTTGCATCAGCATATCTGTATGTGTGTGTATATATATATATATATATATATATATACATGTATATATAAACACACACACACATATATATAGATAGAGATAGATAGATAGATAGAGAGAGAGATGGATAGAGAGATATGACAGTCTCTCGTAATCCAAGAAAGACAGTTCTACAAATCCTTACTGAACAATCTGCAGAAACGTTTTGTGCAGAGCGATCAACTGTCCGTCAGCTCACTCTGTCTGTCAAATCGACATTACGTGAACAGGTGCACGGTGTACGACACGTCAGGTGTCAAAGTGATTGCAAAGCAATGTGAGATGAAGTGTTTTGCTCAATTTTGTTTCAATTCCTAGACCGGGTGGTGCCAACGCACCACCCGGTCTAGGAATTGAAACCATGATCTTGTGATCATGAATGCAACAGTTTGTCTACATATATACATTACATGTGTACACACACACACACATATATACATAGGTCTCATCCTTAACATCCGTGCTCCTTATTGGCAAGGGTTGAACAGTTTGGGGGGATGTGATGAGCCCGAGGACTGCATTTTGCTCCACCGTCCATTTTGGCATGGTTTCCACAGCTGGATGCCCTTCCTTTTTACTGTGTATGCTGGGGGCCTTTTTTTTTATGCCACCAGCACATGTGAGATCCCCATGCAGCTTGCAAGACTATGAATCCTGAGGGGTCAACTTTATACGAAGAGTAAAGAGGGATAAAATATGAGGGAAAGGGCCTGAGTAGAAATTGCTTCTTGCTGAAGAAGAGCTGGATGACTTGACTCATATTTTAGAAGAGAGGATGGGAGTGGTTGGGTGGTGCTGGGGACTGATAAACATAGTGGTGATGAAGGGTCAGGGTGGACCATCAGGGTACGAGAGGGATAGGAATGTGAGGAGGGAGTAGATGTCTGATAGCGCAGTGTAACAGAATAGAAAAGATGATAGAGAGGAGAAAGATGAAAGAGAGATGAGATGATGTTTGGGTAAATTACAGGAGGGAATGGAAAAGAGAGGAAGGTAGGTGGAGTGTATGAGGAGGGTGAGACATATGGTGATGGAGAGGAGAGGAGAGATAATGAGGTGACACGTTGGGAGGTGGAGGTGAAGATGACAATATTAATGAATGAAGGATGGATAACAAGTGAAATGGTTCTGGGTAGTAAGAAAAGTAAATGGTAAGAAGGAAGAACTGAAGTTAGGGAGATGATGGGTGTCTTGAAGGGGAAGGAAATTGGGAAAAGGACCCAGTTGTGCATACACGTGGCTTTACCAGAACCCAGTTTCATCAAGGTGGCTAAGTCTTCTCAAGAACAGCATATTGCTAGTCATCCTCTTTTGACATCTCCTCTATGAAGTTCAAGGTCCTAAGGTCAGCCCTCACCACTTTGTGACCAGGTCTTTTGGGGTCTCCCTTTTTCTGCAACATTTCAGCCACATTTAATGACTGCCCCTTCTTTATACAGCCGTCCTCATTCATCCACATATCCATACCAATGCAGTCTTCTTTCTTGCACATTTGTCCTATGTCGTTCATGCACACTTCCATTACACATCCAACAGAACACGCTCACTTCATTTCTTTCCAATCCTCTCAAGTCTTTTACATTCAAGGGCCATCTATCACAATCATGCAGCATTGTAGTTCTAATACAAGTGTGATACAATCTGTCCTTTACTCTAAGGGAAAAGATCTTTGTTGCCAACAGAAAGAGTAACTCCCTGAACATTCTCACTGGCTATTATGCTTTCAAAGCAACCACCACCCTTCCCAATCTCCTAGGTAACAAAACTTACCAGCTTCTTCTAGTGAGTCATCCAAGCATTTAAAAGAAACTATTTCGAGTGTGCCCACTACTCTACCTCTCAATCCCACATCCCATCATTGACTCTCTCTTCTGTTTGCTGTGTTATTCTGCCATAGAAACTAAGGAGGGCTGTTGCTATACCCTCCCATCAGCATTTCTGTACTGACAGTCATCACTTCCTCTCCCGAGTCTCTTACAATTGACATCCCATATTCACTGCTATTACTATCCTTCATTCTCCTCTAATCCTGTTCTTTCTACCATCAACTTTCAATCACCATTATATTTCTTTCATCATCATCATCATCATCAACATCACAAACACACTCCTCCCCTCTCTCTTCTATTCACTTGCTCAGACATGTCAGCTTCAGTGAATAAACACATTGAAAAATAGTGTTGACTCTTGTCTCAGAGGAAACAAAGCATCCTCACTGACACCAGTGCCATGATAAGGAAACATTTCAAAATGGTCGGTGAATGATCCAAGACAACACAGAGTTGTGAAGATCCCTTTAGTCTTGTTGAGGACATGGTAACCTATCTGGTGCTGGTGCAATCATGAAACGTCCCCAATATACTCTTTAAAATAGTTGACATCAGGAAAGGCATCCAGTCATAGGAACCAAGCCAATAATAAAATATAGGAGTGACATGTGGTCAGCTGACTTGTTTAAGGAGCCTGGGAACTTAACTCTGAAAAAAGGACTATTTCAGATTGTGATGACCTGGCCAACCCATGCCAGCATGAAAAGCACACATAAAAGGATGTATATGTGTGGGGGGTTCGTTCATGGATTTTAGTCATTCAAATGTGGCCGAGTTGGGGCAGTGCCATCAAGGGTTGACTCAATTACACTGACCAGCATTTCTTTTCAATTTGGTGCTTATTTTATCAAGTCCTGTTTGTCAAATCTCTAAGTTAGAGAATATAAAAGAACACAACAAAAAAACAAAGTTCTTTTTTTGTTATGCAGTATAAACATAAATACAGACATGACACAGAGACAGACATGATTGGACACACACACACACTGGGTTTCAGCACAGTTTCCTCTCCACCAATTTCCACTCAGAAGATATTGGACAACAAGGGTTATACAAGACATTTGTCTTGGATACCAAGCAGTGAGATTGAACCAGGAACCACATAGTTACAAAATGAACTTCCTAAACCACACACTTCACAGGAAAAGAATGACAAATATTCCTGGAGAAAGAACCAAAGACAAGAAATGGACAACAACCAGTGTGAGAGAGAGAAAGTCCTTATTATGGACTCAACCGAAATACAATCATTCCTAAACTGTTTTACTGTTTCATTAAATGGTAAAATCTTCACATTTATTGTCAGAGAAGAAAATCAAATTTGGAGGAAATTGAAGGATGAGGAATGGATTAGATTCTGTCATATTTTATTCATGGATTGTAACTAACCACCATCATCATCACCACCAACACCATCACCATTTACTATCTGTCTCTGAAATCTTCAGAGACCATCTTTAAAGAACAGTAAACATCAGTGGCCAATTAAGTATCCTTGTAATTAGCACACAATGTAAAGACATACAGGACAGGCTTCTTTCAGTTATCATCCGTCAAATTTACTCCCAAGGTTTTGGCTGGCCCAAGGCTATCTTGGAATCACTTGTGCAAGGTGCTGCACAATGGTACTGAGCCTAAAAACCAAGTGATGAGTGAACTTCTTCCTTTCACATTCTTTACATTTTAAACACCCCCCAAAACCTATGTCACATTTTTTAAAAAGATAATTAACTAAAACAAAAACACTTCATTAAAATTATTAGTAAATTACTCAGAAACCATCAGGAAACATAACAATAGCAAAGTTATTGTTGTATTTAACACTGTGAGTAGTAATTAAATATTTATCGAGTGATTACAATACCCTGCTTTCACTTATGTGTGCAGGATAATGAGAAATATTTATGTGGGGAGAAAAAGACAATATTAGCTCAACGCCTAACATCCAAGGTACTACTCTGCTTGTCACGATGTATATTCCAATGTTCTGCTTTAAACAACCTTTACCATGGAACAACATTAAAGATAAGAACTGGAAATCTTTACTATAACATACACACATATATACATATACATGCATATATATATGCAAGTGTATGCATGTAATGTCTAGCTTCATCTTCATTTACTTTGACTCATACAAAGTTTTGCATCAATTTTCCTAAAATCTTTCCAGATTACTGATTTTTCCAAACCAAGGATAGTCACTTGGATCAACACACTCTAAATTAAACAAATATCAAATGAAATGAAATACAGATCCCAATACTGTTCTGGGCAAGGAACTAGTCTGTGCCAGGTAAGAGTAGACTAATCTTGCAGCCACGAGAATCTGAAGTTCCTATTTGTAAATAATGGTTCTGGATGACGAGCGCCAGGAAAGTTGGTGCTGTACCTGCATTGCTAATGTATGCAGTTACTTCTTGTCTCTCAAATTTCCATTTGTTCAGTTTATCAGTGAGCCCATTTTTTTTTTCTGTCGTCTTCTATTTCTCTCCCTATCTTCATTTTCATCTTTCTCTTCCATTCTCTCTGCTGTTGTTAGTTCCCTTCCCAGAATGCAGCTCACTTCTCCCTTCACTTCCTGCTTTGCTTCATTTTTCTGTCTTTTCAACTTCCACAGCCAAATCATTTGTCTTCTTTGCTCAATCCTTTTCTCTTGGTCGAAAGGTTTCTCCATATTTATTTTCTCTCCTCAAATTAACTTCCTCGTTAACACCCTTCTCCCATTTGATTAGCAAGAATATTTTCATTACTTAATTCTGTCAGAGTCAAAACACTACTCACTCATTATTGTGTTCCCTCCTAGTTTTTATTCTTTTAAAATTTTTTGTTAATGTCCAGTTCTGCAACATTTATTTTTAGTAGCTTCCAACCAAAGCTAAAAACACTAAGATCACCTCAGAAGCTATGTGAAACCTTAAGGGTTTGGTTATACCAGGTTTGCTATCCTGTTTGGTTATGTCTATTTGTAATGCTCGTTCTTTCCTCTTTCTCTTCTTTTCATACAAATTCTGGTCATAAAAAAAGTTTACTTTCTTTGAGTCATGTATTCTAAGGATGTGATAAGAAACTCTTTCTTGAAGAAGAAATAATGTTGGTTGCTACCATGACAACCAATGTTCTTTAAATGAAATTTGAAAACTGAGTCAATGGAGAGGAGTTCCAACTAGATGAAATCTCCAAGCATATTAAATGCACAAGAAGTCTTTGATATCCAAGTGGCTAAAAAATGTCAGCAGAAAGGTACCCAGGGGACATGACTGGATACAGCCTTGCTCCTTTAGAGTGTAAGGAGTGAAGAGCCAAAACACTTACCTGAGGGGTGGGGATTCCTCTCTGAAGCCCCTTTGATGTTCAGCTCTCTTGAGAGTTTCTTAACACATCCTTAAGAAAAACTTCATTTTTATGTTAAGGCCCTATTCTGTATATCTGTCTTTTTTTCTTTTACTTCACCCAGTGTACGCACACACATACAGAAGATGTTTGACAGCACAAATGACCATTTCAATGTACTTTTAACATCTTATCAATGGTTGTACATACATTAAAACTAAAAAATATATGTGACATGGTCATCATACAGTCAAAATTACAAACAACAAAATATTGCACAAAACTTTTTAAAAATAGAAGGAAAATACAATCATCATCATTTAACATCCGTTTTCCATGCTGGCATGGGTTGGATGGTTTGACTGAGGTGTGGAGAGCCAGTGGCTGCACCAGGCTCCAATCTGATCTGGCAATGTTTCTACAGCTGGATGCGCTTCCTAATGCCAACCACTCCGAGAGTGTAGTGGGTGCTTTTTATGTGCCAGTCAAGGGGTACTGGCATCGACCATTTTCAGATGGTGCTTTTTACGTGCCACTGGCACAGGAGCCAGTCAGGGGGCACTGGCCACAGCTACAATATTGTTTAAAATTCTAGAAAGGAGAAAAATAATTTAAAAGTCTAATAGCTGTCTCAATGATGATGATGACGACTGTGAAGAAGATAATGGTGAAAACCAAAAAGGAAACACTTGATTCAACAAATCTGAGTGACTGGGTGGGATGACACCCATCCATCTTTTCCACTTATTATTACTGGGAGAGTCGTAGGGGCAGAGCCCTCAAGCACCTCCTCAGTAGAATCATCCTAACAAAAACAACCATCATTATACTTTTTCTGCTGGATATTATCCAATTATCTCATTCTTACTCTACTCTAACGTCTCCTGCAAATTGACTCAGATGGATTCTTCAAGCTGAGACACTCTAATCCCTGTGACCTCTCAATGCGCTGGAGCTGGAGGGAACCCTGATCTCTGAATTATACACCCTGTCAAGTAGCATTAGTCCAGAGATTCTTCAGAGGATCCAATTCCAGCTACCTGTATTTGTATTGTTTCACTCTTTTGGCCATTCCCCAACAGTCAGGACCAGAGATGAGGACAGGCATAAAAGCCAAATTAAAGAGAGCAACTTTCACATTTTTTACCAATCCCTTCTCTTTTGAGGGTCAAATGCTGAAATTGGTGCATTTCTTGGTCAGCACCTGCAATCCTAACATTGTATCCAAACTCTTGCTTTGCATCACTCATGAATACGGCCCCAAAATATTTAAACTTCTCTATTTGTCTCAATGATATTCCACTGACATGTAGCGTGCACAGAGACGACTTTTTTGATAGGACCAATGAAAAGGGACAACACCAATTCAAATAATTTTAAAAGGGAATATACTGAAAAAGTAAATATTAAAGAAGTTTCTGAAACAATATCTATCTATTGGTTTCAATTGAATACCTGACATAACATTATGCTTTATTTTAGTCAGCTAAAAAACCATACTTATTTACATAGATCAGTAACTGAAATTCCAAGCACAGCCAAAGCAGACACTGCACACCCCTGGCTTGCTAGTTCCTGTCAAACTGTCCAACTCATGCCAGAATGGAAGATGGATGTTAACCCCTTACCATTTAAACTGGCCATATCAAGCCCAAATATTCTACATGCTTTATGTTCAAAATGACCAAAATTTGGCCTCTCATATTTACTATATAATATCATTCTAAAAATATACAATTACATCACTGAAATCTAGAAGTAGTGAAATAATCCATGATTAATTCAAACCAATTTGAATAAATAAACATTATGTTTGACAGAATAATATGAATGCTAAAGGGCTAAATGATGATGATGATGAGGGAACTCTGCAATGGTAGCTGGTGACCTATCCAGGGGAACAGAAACTCTAAAATAATTTACTTGCATAACAGTGACATGGATGGTGAAAACCCAAATGAAGGCAGCCAGCTGAGGAGAGTGAAAACACCAATTATTTGCAGAGGGAAGATGATGGCCCTGTAAGCTATAGAGAAGTCTTAAGATATATATGTATAGATATATTTATATGGCATTCCATTGGTTATGACAATGAGGGTTCCAGTTGATCCAATCTAAGGAACAGCCTGCTTGTGAAATTAACATGGATGAGCATTCCACAGACATGTGTACCCTTAACGTAGTTCTCAGGGAGGTTCAGTATGACACAGAATGTGACAAAGCCGACCCTTTAGAATTACAGACACTACTCATTTTTGCCAGCTGAGTGGACTGGAGCAACATAAAGTAAAGTAACTTGTTCAAGGATACAACACACTGCCAGGAATCGAAATCGTGGCCTTAGGATTGTGAGCAGAACACACACTAATCACTAAGCCATGCACACACACACACAAACTGGGTTATCCCATAAAAAATGTGTTTTCTTTTTATACTTCTCATATTTTTTCAAAATTAAGATAACCAAAGTTCTTTTTTAGTCTAAAATATACTCTCCTTCATTCCCTACAATGACCTTCCATCTGTCTGGTAGACTTGCAAGGCTCCTCTTCCAAAATTCACTTGTCCATGACAAAAAATACTCCTCCAGTACAGTTCTGACCTCATCAACAGAATTCATATTTTTTCCGTCCAAATGATTTTGAAGACTGTAGAATAAATGGTAATTGGATGGGGCAATGTCCGGCGAATAGATGGGTGGGGCATCGTTTCCCATTCAAAACTGCTCCAGCTTTTGGAATGTTATTCTTGCTCTATGTGGTCAAGCATTATCCTGATGGAAGAACACCTTTCGCCTTGAAACCAAAGATGGTCATTTTCCTTCTAGCACTGACTTAAGCTGCTCACAGTAGATCCCCTTTGTTATAATTTGGTTTGGATTTAAAAGTTCAAAGTGAACTAAACCTTTCATATCTCACCAAACAGATAACAACACCTTACATGGGTGAAGACCTTCTTTAGCCTGAGATGCCAGTGTTTCTCCTTTCTCTACCCACTGTCTTCAGCACCTGACATTTTTATAGAGAACCCATTTCTCATCACCAGTCACTATTCAGTCCAAAAATGTGACAGCAAGGAAGAGCACACGTTCACTCTCTGCACATGATTAGACTCGGAAATTTTGCGAGGAACCCACTGACCCAATTTTCTGACTTTTCCAATGGCACGCAGGTGTTGGTGAATGGTTGAATGACCAAATCCAAGCTACTCTGCTAGTTCCCCAACAGTTACAATGGGATTTTGTTCCACCAGGGTTTGCAGGATGTCCTTGTCAAGTTCTACAGATCTTCCAGGATGTGACTCGTCTTCTAGGCTGTAGTTCCTAGCTCACAATTTCTGGAACCACCATTGACACTGGCTTATGTTTATTGTCCGATCCCCATATACTGCATTAATATTCCCCACACTTTCCGTTGTTGCCTTTATTGAACTCATAAAGCAAAATATGCTGAATATGCTCCTTTGTCACTTCCATTATAGCTTTGAAAAAATAACTGTTAAAATGGAACTACACTCTTCAAAACTTGCACTAAGAATAAGAACAAGGTAAAATTACTACCTGCTTTTATAGTAAGTTGATGCAGGTAGTTTATCCTGTTCCCCCATCAACTTTTAGCTCATGCAATTGAAAAAACTACATTATTTATGGGTTGACCCAATATATATATAATGATCACTTCCATCTTTGTCAATGGAGCTGCTAACCATTTCTTATTTTTTGCACACACACACACTCACACACATATATGAGAGAGAGAGAGAGAGAGAGAGAGAGAGAGAGAGAATGTTTGCATGTGAGCAAGGAAAAACAGAGATCAAACAAACAATGTTTTTATACCTCACAACTAATACTAACACTCCTACCCAACCATTAATCCCATTACAACTTTCAATCTCTCTACCTCTCTTTACTTGACTCATCCCTGATTTACCTCAAGGAAATTTAGGGCCACAGATGGTTTTATTCACACATTCTGGGTTCCATCTAGATCTCCCAACAAATTTGGTCAAGATGTCATGAGAAATGGCAACACTGTTTCAAGACAAACAGATAAACACTGGCACTTTATATATATATATATACACATACATACATATACAGTAGTCCATCAACTATCGCAGATATTATGTTCCAAACCCCCTGCGATAGGTGAAAATCTGCCAAGTAGAAACAGTACTGTATATTTAAAAAAATTATTTTTATAATTTGTATATATTTATTTTATTATAAATGCAAAACAGCACCATGGAGGAATCAATAAAAGCTTAAATAATAAACTGCAATAAGTGAACCATGATATGGCGAGGGATTGCTGTATGTATATATATGGGTACAGGACATCACCAACGGTTCGAACAACATGAAATACGTAAACAAACAGGTTAAATACATAAACAACGAGAAAACAAATGGAGAACAGGACAAGTAAACAGAGAGAAAGGAGCCTTCATCAGTTGTCGGCTGTCTATCTACTCCTCATTTCGAGTAGTCATTGGACTGTGACCATGCTAGAGCAATGCCTTGAAGGATTTCAGTCAAACGAGTTGATCGCAGAACTAATTTCTTTTACTTAAGCCTGGTACTTTTTCTAACAGTCTCTTTTGCCAAACCACCAAGTTACAGGGATGTAAACAAACCAATGCCAGTTGTCAAGCGCTGGTGGGGACAAACACAAAGACACACATACATAGATATCTACATATACACAAGGGGCTTCTTAAACATGTTGCTAAGCCATCATCAGACTACCATGAACATGTGATTATGTACATGTATGGGTGTATAGATATTGACACACACACACATGCATATATATATATATAATATATATATATATATATATATATATATATATATATATACACATGCATATATATATATATATATATATATATATATATATATATATGTATATATATATGGCACCTGTGCCGGTGGCACGTAAAAGCACCCACTACACTCATGGAGTGGTTGGTGTTAGGAAGGGCATCCAGCTGTAGAAACACAGCCAAATTAGATTGGAGCCTGGTGCAGCTTCCTGGCTTCTCAGACCCCAGTCGAACCGTCCAGCCCGTGCTAGCACGGAAAACGGACGTTAGACGATGATGATGATGACACACACACATATACACACACACACACACACACACACACACACACACAAACAGCTGTGCTGCAATCAAAGTCAGGCAAACAAAGGAGGTAAATTTAAGGTGTGGCAGATGCAGCAGGGCAGTAAGCCCTAAGAGTGCTTAGGAAATAGATTCTTTCAAATGCCCAGATGGCTTCAATGAAGTTGATAACTTTATACGACTTCAGTGACCAAACTAGCAGTGTGGGGTTTGTTCTGAAGTTATGCTAACTAAAAATAGGAACACATTGGAAAAAATTTAGGATGCTATTATCTCTGCTGGCAAAGAAATGTTTATTTGTTAAGACGAACGGCAGATTGTATGATGTTTGTATTTGAAGTGTAATGCTGCAATGCAGTGAGACATGCAGCTCGAGTGCAAAAGACATGCAAAGGCTAAAAAGAAATGAGGCGAGTGAGCTTCCCTGAAGACATCAAGTCAGTGTGAATGAAATACAAAGTATAAATGAAGAGAAAGACAAATTGGGTAAAAGAGACATTGGATATAGTAAGAGAGGGAGGGCTGGTGTGGGTATGTGATGAGGATGGAGGATGATGTGTGTGTAACAAATGTTGAGCACTCAAAGAGAATGGTAGAAAGGAGCGACTGAGGATGATGTGGTGAGAAATGATGTGAAGATGTTACATCTGATGAAGGAAATGACTAAAGACCATGTTAACTAGGGATCTGAAGGCCTGATCTCTTGCTCCAGCTTGGTGCACACACCTCTTTCTTGTTTATTGTTTTGTGTATGCATTCCCCTTATCTGTTGCCCATTTTATATACTTACATCTCCCCACCAGTTATTTTCCTAACCACTGTGCCTATTCTGTACCCTTTCATCTCCCTTTTCATCTTCTCTACTCACCAATACATGACACCCGTAACTGAGAGGAAAGTACTCAATGCATGCATCTTGAATTCTTCTCTTCCCTATACCTCCACCCACTCCTTCCTCTTTCCTTCCAAATCAGGATACTTGAGTGGAGAGGGATGGCACTTCTGTACCCTTTATCCACCATTCCTGGTTCTCCAGTCACCATGCCCCTTTGGACATGTTGCTTCAAGGATATAACCCTGGCCCTTCTTCATCATCTTATCTCTCTTCTGCATCACTCTACCCACCCCTATATAACAAAGGGCAGAACTGCATCTCCTTAGTCCTCACCTCACCTCTTCCATCCTCCTCACCACCACTCTTACTCTCATTAACCTCTTGACACTATTCCCCACTTTCCCTTCCATTATATTTGGTGTTAGGAATGACATCCAGTCATAGAAACCATACCAAAGCTGACACTTTGAACTTGATGTGGCCCTGTGGCTCACCAGACCCTCTCAAAGCATCCAACCCAGCATGGAAAATGGACATTAAATGATTGTGATGATGATGATGATGTTACCCCCCTTCCCTAACAAAAGGCTGCATAACTCCAAGAACTGTCTCAGACCCTAATAAACTGTCCAACCCAAGTTGGCATGGTAGATGGACCCACCCTATCACTGGATCCCCCTACACTACCCACTCCAACATTCTCCTTCCTTCCCCCCCTTCACATAAATTCTTGACACTACTCCCTCTTCTTCCTTCTTCTGTCATTTTCAATCCCACTCCAATTCCGATCCCTCTGTTATTCTCTCCATTACCATCCTCTCACAATAAATCTCATCTTTCCATCATGGAAGGGAGGAACAGATCTCTTTTACTTTGCAAGCGGCAATGCAACCCCAACAGAGTCAGTGCCACAAAAAGCACTCAATACACTCTGTAGGTGTTTGGTAATTGATTAAAGCAGGGACAAAGCAGGGTTTCAGAGGTTTCTTTTGTGCTGCTGATGGCAAGGCAACCTCTCTAGTGTGGGTGCCACACTAAAAAAAACATACTCAATTCCACTTTAAAAAGTGGTTGGTGATAAGAAGGACAACCAGTCATAGAAACCATGGCAAAAATAGGATTTTGGAGCAAGAAGTGTTCCTCTGACCTGTTGAAACCTGTCAAATTGTCCTCGTCTTGTTAGCATGGAAAATGGGCATAAAATGGTGACAATGATATAGATATATCTTTGAGACATGTTTCAAGGAATTCCTTCATAAGCAGTATAAGAATTTCCTCCATTGTTGTGATGTGTAAGTAAATACACTTAGACAAATATAAACAAATGTCACTTTTCTATCTACCAATGGACAGAAAATGGAGATTGGCTTAACCTGGTTTTAATCCTAGTTAGGATCTCTCCAGAGACCATGTAGCCATGTATGTTTGTCCACAGAAAGTGAAGTACATAATGGGATGTGAGCAAAATCTACAAAGACCTCATTTAAAAATCAAAACCAAATCATATAATAGATTATAGAAGTTTACACAAACAAAATCAGAGAACTTAATGCATAGAATAGAGTGAAATATATTTAACGATAGAGCATGTTAGTGATAATACATTGTGATTTACAATTTCATATCCCAGCATGCTACATAATCTTTGGAAAATGGAAATAAAACCTCTTGTGTGAATGTCAACAACATACATGAATTGTTATCTTTTTCCTGCAAAGTTTTCTAGTTTCATATTTTGGGTCTGAAAACATGGTGAGGAGCATAACGTTATTATAGTCAGTTAATTCCCTTGGACTGATTAAATTTAATGAACACTTTATAGAGTAACAGATGTTAATAAGATGGAATCCTGAAAGAATCAATGAGTGTATTATTACATAGTGATTTAGCAGCAAAGTGTGATGATAATTAGCTTCAATTAATTTAGTCAGTTTGTTAATAACTTTTTTATATAGTGGCACAGCTGTAACCCAGTTTAATGTTATTTCTATTGAATAGTTTTGTACATCTGTGGATAAATGGGAAAACGCTTACTATTAAAGGCTAGGAAGGTTTTAGTAATGTTAGATTAAATCTTCAAGGAGGAGAGAAGTGAGAACTAAGTAATATTATGTCATCTCTTACTGTTGGAGGATGAGGGTTATACAGAATAATATTCTGCAATCTGCTATTTTGTAATACATTATTGTAGTGTGGAATCTCATTGTCAATGATTTCTCTATTCAATGACAAAAGAGAGATTCTTCTTAATCAGATTTTTGAAAACTATGGATGATTGGCAGGTTTCGGTGTTAATATGTGAGCTTTTCATTAGGTTTGTATTTGTTTGTGGTTGAGAGTAACATCTAAAAATATTTCGGATACTTAGACAGTGATGATAGTTATTTTTAAGCCAATGTTAGTGAAGTCTTTTGCAAATGTATCTAACGTGTGTCCATCACCATGCTGGGATATAGCTAAACCATCATTTCTATATGAACTGCCATCTACCACGGTGAATTTCTTTTTTAAGTTGTCTTAGATATACAGATCAAGATTGCATATCTCTGCACTATCGAACGCCCCCATACTGACAGCTAATGAACCCAACTGAATGTAATGAGTTATGCTCCTTATGCTATAACACATAATGCAATACCAGAAACTTTACGTGGAACAAATGATATTTGTCAATGATATTTTTGCCATCTGATGATTAACTAACATCCTGGGATATGAAACAGCAAATCACAATGTATTATCATTGGCAGACTATATCATTAAATGTGTGTGTGTGTTCGTTTGTATGTTACCAACTTTAGATTTATGGATATTGTCAGTATTTCATGGGATAATGAGAAGTGTTTATAAATGAATCAGCATAAAAGTCGAAATGAGATTTACATCTGAGAATCTCCAAAATAATATTAATTTGCCATTATAAAATATTAGTCTCTTGTTAGTTTTCTAAATAAAACATTTAACAAAAACTGATTTACTTACCGAATTTTCAGAACGAGCTTTTTCAACAACTTTCAGGAATTCATCGACTTGTTGAAGAGTTGGAGGTGAGAAGTCTTTTATCTTAATTTGAGACCAAACTAATTTATCTGGAAAAAAATAATAAGCACTAAAAATATCTGTGAACCAGTAGTTTTAAAATTTGAAATGTTTGTTTTCCTCAGTAAAATCTTTCAAATTATTCATGTTGGGGTTTATTGATTTCTAATGTTCTTTTGTGACTTTACAGAGGAAAGGTCACGTTATTGGATCTGAGGGTCTATAGGTTACAGATAGTTTTAAATTAATATACAAACTTAAAACACTATTAAGTTCAAATACTGATAGATATAAAATTTGTAATGTATTAAAATATACAAATGTGAAAGAGACTTATGATTGAAAAAAAATAAAACAAGGCTTGCTCAGAATGTTGATGGATCACTAAACAACATGGGGTTTCAACTTAATTTGGTCTCCTCAGTGATGAAAACTCTTGGACCTGCTGAGAGAAGTTGAAAATATTTGTTCTGATATAGAAATCAGTAAACTAATTTGTGAGAAAGTTATCCAGGTTAGAAATAAATTAATATCAGCATCAGGAACGGTATAAGTTGAGAGAGATATGATTAAGTATCTTACCAAAATCTACATATCTCGGCTACCTTCAAGTTAATACTGAGAGTATTTGATCATCAATTCACCATCATGATCATCACTGTTTAATGTCCACTTTCCATGGTGACATGAGTTGGACAGTTTGACAAGGAGCAGGTTAGCCGGGAGCTGTCCAGACTCCAACTGCCTGTTGCGGCATGGTTTCTATGGCTCAATGCCCTTCCTGATGCCAACCACTTAAACGAGTGTGCTGGGTGCCTTTTACATGTCACTGGCACAGGTGCATTTACACAGCACTGGCATGGGTGCATTAACTACCATAATCACAAACATCAATTTGTGAATGCAGTTCTATATTTAAGAGATGAGGAATTATGTACATTATTTATATTTGACAGATATTTGTCCTCATCTTGTTTGTTGTTAACACAACGAAGAAATGATCAAGCTCAGTAACAATCTATTAAGCAACAACTACCTCAAAAGCATACTCTCCACTTCAATTATGAAGAAAAGAGAGGATGAAACCAATAAACTGTCCACAGTCTGTCTACCCTATGTGAAAGGCCTCTCCGAAAAGGTGCAAAAGATATGCGGCCCATATGATATCAGGACAGTATTTGAAAGTAATACAACACTTTGCAAATATCTCCGAGTAAAACTACCAACAGAAGAGAATATGATCAAGAACTGCGTGTAATCCATCCCATTCGGCTGTGGTAGGTTATACAAAGACGAAACATGCCACCCCCTCAAAATAAGGGTAGATGAACATCGTAAAGCTGTGACACGGGGACATATTGATAAATGCACACTGACATTACACATCCAGTGGAACATACTGGTTTCATTCCTTGCAAGCTTACGCGTGTCCTCAGCAGTCACGGCCCATGTATACAGCGATTTTTTTTTGGTCCTAGGTGTTGGGATGACACTTGGCAAGAAATGAAACAAAATTGAAAGGAGAAAAACTTAGAACAATAATAATGATTTCTTTTATAATAATAATCGTGAAGTATACTTGCCATGTAAATATGGCTAACCCCTAAGGGTGAATGCTACTGTAGCTTGTAGCCCCAGGAGGACACCTCCTCCAGCTGGCTATTGACACACATTCTGTGCCCTATCAGTATTTGCAAAGGGAAGCCATCCTTCCCGTCTTCAACCTATGATACATACGGACTCAAGTTTCTGGGTATTGACCCGTCATCGGCGTGTGACAATAATAATAATGATGATGATGATGATGATAATAATAATGATAATGATAATAATAATAATAATAATAATAATTTGTGAGTAAAATAGAGAAATAATGTTATGTATCAGGAAAATGGTTTTATACAACACATGGAGATAATCAGACAAATCCTGATTTATGCATGTCAATATTTTAAAAATCAATTGATATTGGAATAATCCAAATTTCTAGGCAACCAATATTTTCCTTATTATTTCTGTCTACAGGAATAAGACACAGCGGTTGTGTGATTAAAGGGATAGACTATTGACCGAATGGTCTTAAGTTCAGATTTGACTACAGCTGAGCAAGGGACATAACTCTGCTTGTTCCAATTTGGTTGCCCTGAAGAACTCTTACTAAATTCTTCATTTCAAAGATGGTGAGAAGATGGTGACAGAAAGGCAGACATCCAACTGGCTGCATAAACAATTGAACCAACAAATAAACCATTCCAGGTATGTTAAGAGTGGAACAAACAGTAGGAAAGACTATATATAATGCCTTGATGCATTTTTAATCCTCTTCAAGTGGATATTTAGAGAAAAATGTCAAAGACAGGCACAATGTACAAGATTAATAGAATTTTCAAAAGAATGATTAAATGTTGTTATATATTTTCTGTGAATATCTTGACAATTTAATAGGCTCCTTAGCAACCAGACTGGCTGCTATCAGTTGGTGCCACAAGATCAGAATAACTACAAACTTTGTGAGAAACAAGCCCCATGACATGGGGTGGTTGTTACTGGCCATTCTCTGTGCCAACACCTTTGCAATTATGTCTGCAAGGCATTGCTAAACCCTCCATTTGTTCTAAGGTGCACAACCTGTAGCTCCTTCACTGTTCTCTGTTGCTTAGCCACCCAACATTTCTTTTTCTTTTCTTCATTTCTTTGGTCAGGTAATTATAGGTTTTTTTCTCGATAATTCGATTTTTTACACTTTTAATGTTTTTCCTTTCTTTTCTTCCAGGAAGAAAATTTTTTTATAACAAAGTAGTTTTGTACATTATTTATATTTGGCAGATATTTGTCCTAATCTTGTTTGTTGTTAACACAAAGTGTCGGCTGATATACCCTCCAGCCTTCATCAGGTGTCTTGGGGAAATTTCAAACCTGAGTTCTCATTCCTAAGATATTTTTTGATGTTATTATTATTATTCAGGTCACTGCCTGGAATCGAACTCAGAATCTTGGGGTTAGTAGCCCACACTCTTAACCACTATGCCACATGAACTGAACAACAACAACAGCAACAACAACAACAACATTCAAAAATACCTTAGGAATGAGAACCCAGGTTTGAAATTTCCCCAAGACACCTGATGAAGGCTGGAGGGTATATATCAACCGAAATGTTGTGCTAACAACAAAGAAGATGAGGACAAATATCCATCAAATGTAAATAATTCCTCATCTCTTAAATATAGAACTGAAAGTAATTTTGTATCTGTAATAGTGTTTTGATAAAAAATAATCAAAACATCGCCACAAAATCATTTCTTTTGCAAACCACAGATTATTTCATAGAAAGCATTTGGTAGAATGTAATGGTTGCATAATGAGATACGGTGTCCCTGCCAGCAGTTTATATGTATGCAACCAATTGCCAGGAATGTGTTTAATATATGAAATTGGTGAATGCAATAGTGTTACATCGCTATATTTGGGGACTATCTAAGCAGTGTGTTTGTGGATGGTCAATGGATTGGATGTGAGGCAGAAGGAGGAGCAAAAACCCTTAAAATAGGCATATACACCCATTACCTATTTTCCCATCTTCAATTGCATTGTTTACATCAGTTATATTCGGATACGAAATGACGTAACGAATCATTGCTGTGATTCCTATAGAAAAACCTGAAGAGATAACCTTAGAAAGTAAAGAAGAGCAGCTCTGATTTAACGACGTTCCTGTCTGAAGAGAAAACTTTTAAAAGACTCGTTAGTAACCTACCTTCGAATCCCTGTAAGGAAGGGGTAAGTTCCGCAGTTAAACTAATGAGGTATTTTATGCCATGTTTTACTAAATACATCATGTTGGCAGCTTCATTAGGAAATCCAAGGGCTGCTAAAAACCCATCAACAACCCAGGAGAAGTTTTTGGGGATTTTTGGTATAATCTGTCAAGAAATTTAAGAGAAATCTTTGAAGATGAAGCATAACAAATAAAATAATTTAAAACAAAAATTAATTCTACAAAATAAGATGTTCATGATGTATATTTACATGATACATGTACATGTATATCTGTGTGTGTGTGTGTGTATATATATATATATATATATACTTTATTTAAAAACAGCAGAAATTCAAGAAAACCTGTTACTCGGAGTTTCACGCTCCCGTTCGTCGGACAGTTTTGTTAAAATAGAACCGATATGACAATTCTATCAAGACTAGTATAAATGTTACACCTTTAAAAATGGACTTGTTTGATTGGTACTTTCAAATGACGGTCATATGTGAGCGATAAACAAAAATGAGTTCAATATAAAATATAAAATTATAAAAGTCGAGGAAAAACCTTAAATCGAATCTTTGGTTAAAATACATATTGTCATTAATAAAGAAAATATAATTAATACATAGAAATTGAAATTAAAATATTAAAATAAATTAAAATATTTCACAACAGTACATACTCATACTAAACTATTAATATATATATATACATCAACATACACAGATAGATGCACACAGACCACAAACATATAAATGCAAAACGAAAATATACACACAAATGCATGTACTCATATGTATACGCAATCTTGCTCGCATGCAAAAATCACTTGTATCCATATAGACTATAAGGAAAATTCATGGAGGGGGGGAGGAACGCTCTTCTAAGCAACAGAAAGCTAAAGGCATAAGTAAGGGAGGGGGAGGGGGGCGTAAAGTTACAGGGCTCTATACAATAAACGAATAGGGAGAGAAAAAAACGAAAGAAAGGAAGAGAGAGAAAAAGAAAAAGAGAAAAGGAAAAAGAAAAGGAAAGAAGAAAAAGTAATAAAATTCTGACTATACGCGACGAATGTTTGTAAACAAATTATGTAAGCAGTAAATACACATATATAGAGACAAGTACGTAAACACACAAGTCCAAGTGGATACATGCATACACCTACTTTCATGTATGTATGTGCTTAAGTACAAACATACGCTCACTTACGCTTATACATAGACGTATGCTTACAAATACATATTCATGCCAATACACATATTCACATAAAAATGCCTAGGATCTGACAACATTATTTTTTTTAAATTGCTGAATGCATAATAATAAAAAATTAGACGAAAGACATGCAAAATATAACATCCTATATTGGATTATCTATAAATTAAATTACCAAAGTAAGCCTATACAATATAATAAAATGAAATAAACTAAGTCGAAGGTTTTTCCTAAGGAATATGTAGAAATATAAGCAAAATATATGCACAAGATTTTGCTATGCGGAATGAAATCTGCATAGCGCGAAACAAATCCATCGGTGTGATTAAAGACTAGTCCAAGAATCAAAATTCAAAAAGACAAAATATACGCTATCCATATGGGATATTTATGTTTGACATTTTGAATTTGGTTGCGTGCCTGCATGAGTTCAAAATTTCGCTTCTTTGATTCAAAGAATTATTGTCTTTGAATAAAATTAAATAGCTGTGTGGTTAGGGAGCTTGCTTCCTAGCTATGTGGTTTCGGGTTCAGTCCCACTACGTGGCACTTTGGGTAGGTGTCTTCCATTATAGCCCTGAGCCGACCGGAGCTTTGTGATTGAATTCGGTAGGTGGAAGTTACTGCCGTGTGTGTATGTGTGCGTATAGCTGCTCAGTGCCTCTCCGAAAGAGAGAGAGGGATTTCTCTAACAAACAGAGATTGCACTTAAAATTTTTCTTATGTGCCCCGTGCCTGTATGGTGTCGCTCTATCTAGAATGCTCCATGACATGTTGAAAGGTCGGGTTTTTTTTTCTTTTAGTTCCCAGACATATTTTGCCAGGCTGTCTTCTTCCCATTTTCTGGGTATCTTTAATCACACCAATGAATTTGTTTCGCACTATGCAGGTTTCATTCCACATATCGCTCGCATATGACCGTTATTTGAAAGGACCAAACAAGTCCATTTTTAAAGGTGTAATGTTCATACTAGTCTTGACAGAATTGTCATATCGGTTCTATTTTAACAAAACTGTCCGACGAACGGGAACATGAAACTCTGAGTAACAGGCTTTGTTGAATTTCTGCTGCTTTTAAATAAAGCATATTACTCTACCCCTGGTATTTGAGTACTCTTTTTTCCACCTTGTTTCACATTTATGTGTTTACTCCGGTATATATATATATATATATATATATATATATATATTTATAAAAAAGGATAATATCGATCTTATCAAGTAGCCAGCATGGGAATAAATACCATACAAAGGTAATAATTATTTAAAACTATAAATTAGGGTATCTGAGAGATACCATCATGCTGAAATAGCAGTCAAAACCCTGACCCTAAAGCCACCTTAAATGTTTATATTGCGCCAGGAGAGAAAACTCCTGGAGCGATATGAACATTTAAGGTGGCTTTAGGGTCAGGGTTTTGACTGCTATTTCAGCATGGTGGTATCTCTCAGATACCCTAATTTATAGTTTTATATATATATATATCTGGATGTATATGTATCTGTAACTGCTTGCATGTGTGTGTGTGTGTACATGAATTCATGCATATCACAGCACACATGAATTTGTAGAATTTGACTTCTGTACGTATGCATATGTTTATAAGTCTAAATGTGTGTATATGTATATACCACTGCTTGAACTTCCATATGGTTGCCTATCTATGTTATATGATTATGCAAAAATAAGTCTATTCAATATTAAGATGGTAGATAGTGTGCATGCATAAATATATATATATATATATATATATAATTAATCCAAATATGAAAACACAACTCGAGGATGTGGAACAAGTATTGTGTTATTGATTCAATATGTGACCACATGTGTATCGTTGGCGATTTTCTTTCTCCGTCTTCCCTTCCTTGGACCTTTCCTTTTCCTATGTTTCTGACGAAGAGCTCCGCTCGAAGCGTTAAATCCTCTTTCTTTGTTTCTTTCCCTGAGCGTCCAATAACACTATACTTATTCCATGTCCTCGCGTTGTTGTGTTTTCATGTTTGGATTAACTTTATATACCGCACGCTCACATGGACCCCAGCCTACTGACTGACTTGGATAACCAATTCCTGGATTTTTACACCTACGGATTACTGTTACCATTCATCTGAAGTATGCCACTGTAATCGTGATTGGAAATTATATATATATATATATATGTATGTGTATATGTATGTATGTATGTATGTATGCACCTGAGCACAGTATACAATAATTTCATTATGTATATATATATACACACAGTAGAATCTGTTTACAAATTTAATTTGTTGATGAAGGCCATTACAAAATATTTGTAAACCAAAACCATTTCCCCCATAGGTAATTCAAGAGAAGGCAGCATGAATTCAAGGAGGGATGGGCAATGAGGGAAAGCTAGACAACTACTGACTCTCCAGCTGATACTCCCAACTTGCGTGTTCGTTACTTGAGACTCTATTTATCACCTGAGGCAGTCAATGTTTGAGAAACTGGTCGTAAACAGAGGTTCCACTGCATATACAGATGGATATAGAAAAATACGTGTTTTAACAATAAATAATATCATAAAATTTAACAGTATTACTTAAAATAAAAACATAACTTATCTTATTGAAGAAATTCTTTTAATTTTCTGTTAATTGAGTTAACAGAATTTCTTTGATAAGATAAGTTATGTTTTATTTTAAGCAATACTGTTAAATTTTATTATATTATTTATTGTTAAAACACGTATTTTTCTATATTTGTTAGTTAATTTATAAGTCAAGATATGTACATTTATTATATTATTTATATTGTTATTATTATAGACCTGATGAGTGACTATATTTTTAAATAGAATTAATTTTAGATCAATTTAGTTTTAATTGAATTGATTTTATTATTATTATCTATTTGAAAATATAGCCACGAAATGTGCGTAGTCTATTTACTATTTATTGTTCATGTACTCTATTGATTTTTAGAAT
Organism: Octopus sinensis; assembly: GCF_006345805.1. Taxonomy (NCBI): domain Eukaryota; kingdom Metazoa; phylum Mollusca; class Cephalopoda; order Octopoda; family Octopodidae; genus Octopus; species Octopus sinensis. The sequence goes on along the minus strand of NC_043009.1, from coordinate 19,410,912 downwards.
AATGTTTTCTATAGTATATTTAACTTTTTCTATATGATGTGAATAACGTTTTTCACTATTGAATTGTTTAATAGAGTTTTTTCTCTAAATTATATACATATATTATATATTGTGAAATTTGATTTAGAATTGCTAAGTTAGCAAAGGAGAATGGGTACCAGCCAGCCCAAAGTTTGGGGTGGGCTGCACCCACCTACTTTGGTTGCTATGGCATTGAGGAAGATCCAGCCACCCCCATTAAGGGGGACAAAACCCAGATTTAAAACATTGGATGATGATATTAGACTGAATGAGATAATAAATCCAAGGCTGTGAGGAGTTTTTAGCACATTTATAATGAAACAGTCTTACAGCTGTTTCTGAAATATCATGGACATCCCTTCATCAGAGAAGATATTTGATTTCAAATTATGGTGGAAAAGATGGGGAATGTAGAGGGAAATAAGAGAATGAAAGTAGAAATAAGATGCATAAAGATATTGAAGTTGCAGATGCATTATTCGAGGAAAATGGTGTATAGAAGTGGTAACAAAGTTTCCTGTACATGGTATGTAAGTTCCAATAGCAGTTCGTATTTAGTCATTTCAAAGAATGGAGCCATGGAACCAGTTGTTGCTCATTGGAAAGGATCTTGTAGTGTGAATGAAAATTTGAGAATGTATTGGTAGTATTTATGGATTGATGGTGAGAGGAGAGATGTGTGTGATTAGAAAGAGGAGAAAGGTCAAATCTAAAGCAGGAAGAAAAAAGAGAGAAAATGAAAAAAGGGAGAGAGACAAAAGAGTGAAAAAAAAGGGAGTGACAAAAACAAAGAGTGAAAAAAAAATGAAGAAATAGAGAAGGAAGTGAGAGAGGGAGTGTTAGTGGTCAAGATAATGTAATGGGAGGGTGGGTGAAGTGTGGGGGAGGGAGAGGAAAAGATTACAAATTCAATCCTCAGCTTAGTAAACATTATCATCCAGGAACCAGGTTTAGGTTCAACAGATTTCTACAGATAAGATTTGAACCCAATTTTAATAATGCCTTTGTTCCACTTCACAAGACATGATGATGATGATGATGATGATAATGATGATGGTGGTGATGATAATGAAGACAGAAGTGGTAATGACAGTAATTGATGATGTTAGTAGTGGTAGGGGTGGTAATGATGGTGGTGGTGGTGGTGGTGGTGGCAGCAGCATCAGTGGTGATGATGATGTTCGTAATGGTAGCAATGATATTGATGATGATGATGATGATGGTGGTGACACCCTCCATCTTTGCAACGAGTACTCAGTTATTCCACCAACGGAACTCGTTGCTACATTAAGATGTATGTGGCTGAGTATCCCATAGACAAGTGTACTCTTAATTCACAGAATGAATCAAAATGACCCAATATGCAGCAAGGCTGAACCATTGAATTACAGTTACAGCTCATCAAACAGACTTCGACACAGTCTCCCAGTTCCCTTCTATCTAATTTCATTCATAAGGATTGTATTGACCCAAGGCTATATTAAAAGACACTCAAAATGCCAAGCAGTGGGATTGAACCTGATACCTTGTGGTTATGAAAAACTCTTCTGAACCAGTCAGCCATGCCTAAATACAAACAGAAATGGTAGATGAAATTCTGGGTGTGGTACACAAAGTCAGAACCCGTCATAGGATATACAGACTTAGTTACAGTCTGGTGGTTAGCAACTGTTTCATCGCATGGCCGGCTGGCTGTCAGTTTATAAAACTCTGTAGCTTTTATTGTTAACATAAATTAGATATTTATTAATAATTCACACTCAGTACATTTCTCTCTGTCGTCAAAGTAGGTCATTAATGTAACTCAAGTAATTTCCTTTTTCCAGTGAAGCTTCCTTCATTTCAGTCACACATTTCTTCTTCTCCACATAATTAAACTTATACAGTTTTAATGCAAAAAGCCTTTAGTGGGCATCCAACCTGACAGAAACAGTAGCCAAATCTCCCTCAAATACTCAAACTACACTTTCAAAAATGAAGGACACTAGAAGGGCACAAGGATAATGTTGTTCCCGATACACAATAAGGGAGGATGCTCATGGCTGGAATACGTTTGTGCGAAGGACTGCTTAGACTGAGCAACATAGTTTGTAAAAATAATCGAAAATAATAAATAAATGGTAAAAAATCATTTCCATATAACGAATATGAACATCGTTTAACGAAGTATTTTCTCGAAACATAATTTAAGGCTGTTTAATTAGTTATTGGAACAATGTCTGTGAATAATTATGATTAAAAAAATTTTCTTTTTTACAAAAATTTCAATTTGGAATCACTTACTTGTGCTGGATTAGCCTTTGTGTGTTGGTTGCTGTCATTGTTGTTGTTGTTGTTGTTGTTCATACTGGACGGGAAGATGTCTGGGTTACTGGTACTTTTACTTACTTTATTACTGCCACTACGTTCTGGTATCTTCAATAAACGAATAGCTTGTTCAGAAGTTCAATATATAGGCAGGAAAACAACAACAACAAAACAAAAAAAAACACACTACAAACAAAATTGTATGTTATATAACAACTGTAGCAGTTTAAATAAACCTGTTTCACAGATGTCGGTTGGTTGGCTGGCTGGCTGGCTTATTCTGTTAATTCCTATTTATAATTGTAATTTATAAATATGGTTTTATGACTGGGTAACATTACAGTAATTTAAACGAATATAATAAATCAGAATAAACAAATATATAATAATATAATGTTGAAGAAAAGGATTCTAACATAAAAGTGTCTTTAGAATCAAATCTCTTGGTGAAGTTTAGTAATTAGTATTATGTAATAATTAAGAGCAGGAAATTAAGTATTTCTTGGCAATAAACTTTATGGAACTGAAGCTATTTCTTTATGAAAGGAGTGGAAGTAAGATTTTCTTGAATATAAAAAGAAAAGCACTAATTGTGGGGCTAATTTTATATGCTACCAACCAACCAACCAATCACTTGCTGCTATTTATCATTAGATACATCTTCATAAAAATCGTTAAATTAAAATAACTTTACATTAATATGATCTTGTTACAGGGTTTAAAATTTCATACAAACATAAATTTCTCTTGTAATAAATGTCAACATATTAAAAGCAAGCTTCAAACTATGGCAGTGTTGAGTATAGCAGGAGAAGGATAAGTTTTAAGGAAAACTTAAAGCTAGCAGAAGAATAAAGAGTGAAATAAAGAGTTGTAGAATTTGCACAGATTTCTTGTGGAAGAATAATATTTGGTAAAGTTGTAGATTATGTACAGATTTGTCTTATCCAAGAAATATATTAGATTATATATAAATGTACAAAAAATACAAAACAGATAAATTATTCAATAAAAAAGTATGAAATCTATTTATTATCAAAATTAAGAAAATATTTAATAACTTTTAATTTATTTGGTACTAAATTTATTTCATGTTATATTAAAACATCTATTTAAATGTTTACACAGAGTAAAGAGTATTCATTCTAATTACTACTGTTAGTTTAATCTAAAATAATTAATAGACAGCATGCTTTTTAATTAAGCAGAATATCTGACAAAATAGCATCAAGAAATATTGCCGCTAAAAAAGTATTTTGAATCATTAGTGTTTCATTGTCTTTTATACAACTAATTATTATATCTACATATGTGGTCAGTATTTCACGGTATTTGTAATATTAACATTATATCGACATATGTGGATGAATATTTAAATAGCTAAATTATATTTAAATTACAAAATCATATTGAAATTGTATTCAAATAACGAACCAAATATTCATTTGTTTTTCTTTTTGTTCAAAGAAGAAAAGAAATGACACATGACCATTGCCGGTTCTTCCAGACAATGATGAAAATTAATAAATAAAAAAAAGAAACCTATTTCTCTTCCATTTTCATCATAACCCACATAACATTCCTCATTCCTTGATGGTTTGGTATTTCTTTATTTGTCATGTGGCCCTCCTCCCTCTGATTGTCTACCTCTACTATGTAACTTTTATTATTTATAACACTTCATTCTAAACATTACAACTGTGGGATATTTCAGGAATTCTGAAATATAAAACAATGGTTATGTTTAGTCATAAGGACAGAATTTTTGTTTTAGTTAGAGTTTAAAGTAGTAAAAAATAAACAAATGAATAAATTAATTAACCCACCTGAAAGCATTTTAATCGTGTTTCAGGAGGTAATTAAGTAATAAAATCATTCTACTACAGTAACCAGAAATCTTCCTCCTGGAATGTTACAGAGCCAATGAGTGACATTCTATAGGGTCACTCAACCTGCTAAAAATAGCAGCCATATCTCCCTCAAATAACAACAATTGTTTTACAAATGGCAATTAGAAATAGGTGAGTAATTTATCAAAGTATATAATGTTTCCAGAAATATTACTATCAAATATAAACTGGATTGGAAGTTTTAACATTAAAAAAGCACTCAATCACATTCAGGTAAGAATAAAACCAGGTTTGTTAGTAAAAAACAAACAAAGATAAATATGTAAAAATAAGAAAATCTAAAATATTTCATCTTTACAACAAGCAACAATGATCACTGGTAATCTTGTGCAAGAGATGCTTAACCCTTTTAATCTGCCCAAAGCCACCCCCTTTTTTTTTAACAGAAACTTCCAAAGTTAAACTGTTCAGATATAAGAGTAAAATCTTCCATCATAACTCAATGCAAGAACATTTTGTTATTTTCCAAAAACCAGATTAATATTGGGAAACTTCTTAAAGGTGACAGGTTCAAAGGAACATGGCTAGGCCACTTAGACCAAAGAACTCAAAAAAATCTGAGTGCCAGTATGTTTAACCCATAACCATGATTCTGACAAAGTGTATTTTGTCAGACTCATAGCTATGGATGAAACAAATAGAAAAAGTTATTATTTTACAAAATCCCTCCAAATTGTTATTTTCAAAATTAATTAAAACATGGCCATTGAGTTCCACAAGAAATATGGCCAGAAATGAATGAAAGCAGACAGAATATGTAATTCCCAGTTTGTCCCACAAACATTGTTAAATTGATAAAACTGTTGAAATATATTTGGATTAGACACATCTCAAAGATGAGTGACAACAGACTGAATTCCAGGAGACAATAAAAGAGACAGAAGACAACCAGAGACATGACAGAATGGTAAATTGGAGTGGACAAAAATTGGGCATCAGGAACTGAAAACTGAGAATTATTGAAGAAATAAAGGAAGGTTTTTACTAATTAGGGGTGGGAAAATACTATCAATTTAATTCCTTAATGATATCTCAGTGGCCATTCAGTTTGAGAGAAATAACAATCAAATCACACTCTACTGTCTTCAAGATGGAAGGACAAGTTAGATAATTAGTTATGGACACACATATGTAGCTGAAATGGTCATGAATGTAACACCTTTGATCATAACTCTGCTCAATCAGGGCTCTCCTGGGGCTAAACAACATTACAGTTTTTCTATTGTGAGATATAACTGATCTTTATTGAACTTCACACAATTGATTGGTGTGTGTGGAAGAGAGAGAGAGGGGGGGGCAGTGTAATGAAAGATAAATTAAACAAAAAAAACTCATGTCCGAGTATATATATGATAAAATGAACAAAAAGAGTTGTGTTCAGATGTTATGGGAAGAGGAAAATCCATTTTGAACAAGTCCTTCTTCAGGGAAGTTGGCAGGAGAGAAATTTCTCTTTTATGAAGTTTTCTCCAAAGAGCAACTCTGTCCAAAATGTTGGGTTTTCCATGGCAAGTTCACAGAACTCTTTTTTGTTGATTTTACTGAAAAATACAAGTCCTGTTGATGCAGACCAACAGCAATCTCTTTGAAGTCTTTGGTCAGCACAGGGCCATAAAAGAAAGGACGTATGTCTATGTTACTGAACCGTGGAGCTGAACCGAAATCCTTGTGGCTGGGAAGCAGATGAAAACTAATGAGAGGAATAATATTAGGAAATAAGATAGAGTTTTGAGAAGGAATGGTTTTACACATAAATGGAGATGAATCATAGCCCAAACATCACAGTTTTAAAGATGCTATTAATGATGGTTGCAAACTTCATGCCAATAATCAATGATTTTAAGATATTAAAATTTCCAAAAGCATGGTTTTATTACAAACAATTCTATGAAAGGTTAATGGTATAATATTAATTGGAATTCATGTTTGTGAAATTAAATCTGTGTAATTAGTTATAATTTGTTAGTAAATGTCAGTATTGTGATTTTGTTTCGATTTTTTGTTTTTTGTAATGTGGCAGCAGTTCCTGGTGATTGCAATGTAGTGAAAAGAGAATCAGATGCAACTTGTAGTTGCAGAATTATATTCTATGGAATATTTTTGATAGAAGAACCATGTTTATATACAGACTAAACACAACTGACATTGTTACTTGTTTGCAACCAAAGCAACAACGACACTTTCTCTTCTTCACTCTCAGACACACATCAAGTGTTTGAAACATTAGATTCTTTATCACTCATGGCAACTAGATTTACCAAACTTCTATGAACTCTACTGGACTAATTCTTACCAACACAGACTATCACTAGATTTCTAGTTTTCTAGAATTGGTCTTAATATTCGATAACTCTTATGAAATAGTGAGAGACAACAGCAAATGTTTACAATCCTGTTACATCACAAACAGCTAAGCTTCTTTATTTAACAGTTCCATGAAGAATCTATCAGAAATAGCAGGCAAATCTCCCTCAAATCACACTCTACCAGATTGAAAAAGAGAAAAGACTTATGTATACAGTGCTAAAATATATCCTGGATACATTTATACATCTTCAGCAAAGACAGGATGGTCAAGGCTGGGATGTGTGCAATCCAAAGTTTGCCTACTCCTGAGCTGGGGCTAAACAACTACAAAGCCCCCAATATATCACTAGTACCACCCCTACACACCACAAGCTTCAATGAACACTAAGCAACACTTTCTCGTCTACCCTGACTCACATCAAATATATTCTGAGGATGCAAAACTGTTCCAACAGTCTTAGATAACACTGAGATAATTCTATAAGCTGGTAAAACACATGGGGGGGGGGGAAGAAGCCAAACTAATTAATCCTTTAATTACATGTAATTGCTTCACTTTATAAATGATAATTTGATCATTTCATATTAATGAGAAATTTTGAGGGTTAAAATTAATAATATTAATAATAATAATAATAATCCTTTCTACCGAAGGCACAAGGCCTGAAATTTAGGGGAAGGGATTAAGTCGATTATATCAACTCCAGTGTATAACTGGTAATTATTTAATCAACCCCAAAAGGATGAAAGGCAAAGTCAATCTTGGCAGAATTTGAATAATAATAATAATAATAATAATAATAATGATGATAATAATATTAACAATCCATTGTACCATAGGCAGAAGGTCTGAAATTTTGGAAGCAGGGCTAAGTCAATGATGTCGATCTCAGTGCTCAGCTGGTATTTATTTTTATTGGCCCCAAAAGGGTGAACGGTAAAGTCAACCTTGGCAGATATTGAACCCAGAATGTAAAGACAGTTGAAATGCTGCTACACGTTTTGTCCAGCAAACAATTCTGCTAGTTTGCTGCCTCAAAAGCTGACCACTGGTCAGATTTGAGCTCAGGACATTAAAGTGCCAGAAGAAACAGAATTGCAAGAATGGTAATGTTTATAGGGTTTTTTTTTTTGATTTTTGATTTTTTTTTTATAATCATAAAATTGTGTTTTTGATAATTTTGTGTCTTGAAATGCAATAATATTCTAAAATAAGAATAAATGCTAAACTGGAATGTGGGGGTGAGGATGTGGTGGTGGTGGTGGTGGTAGTGGAGGGAAGGGGGATAAGCAGTATTACATGAAATTAGTACTAACAGAATCTACAGTGGTTAGCAGAGTAATCAACTACAAATGAAAGGGGGGAGGGAGGGGGAGATAGCAGCCAATTGTGCAGCTTTGATGGGCTCCCATCATTAACATGAAGTGGGTGATAAAAGCACAATTAGACATAAAGTTACTACCTACCACTGCAAGGGGTGTAGAACTTGCATCTAGAGCAATGGTAGGCAAGCATGGAACCTCTATTGATGCATCACTTGAAATGGTGGTGCCAGTACTTGACTGAAGAGACTCAGCAGCTGTTAAATGAGCTCCAAATATAACACAGACCGAGAGGAGACTGGAAGAGATGAGAAAGTATAGTTTTTTTTTAAAGATGGAAATAGTTTCAAAGATCTAATCTAACTTCAGGGGATTTTGTTTTTCTTTGCTTTTCTTTGCTTTTTTTTTTGCTTTTTTTTTAATTCACAGATTTTCCAGTATTCTTCAAATTGGTACTGGCTCTTCAAATTGCAATCAGTACATCCTCCTCTGCTTCCCTTTTCCTCCTCTACTTTGTCCCACCGAACTAGCTCCTTTCATACTCTCTTACTCTCTCTCTCTCTCTCACTCTGTCCCCACTTTTGTCACCCTCTCAGTACCTCACTTCCCAGAACCCATCCAGATCTATATAATTCTCTGCTTGCCCACATATCTTCCTGAAGGTGTTCAAAGTAAACCATTAATCACATCAATCTCATCAGTCTTAGTGGACCTTCAATAACCACAAGCACAGCCTCTCCCCACACCACCCCCACCCTACACCACATAATGCATAACCATCATAAAGTCCTTGAGCAAATTTAAATTCATATAAAGTTAATTCTACAAATGGTAGAATTAATCTGTGTAAAGAAAAACAATGAAAGAATTTACTTCATGTTTCAACAGATTTATTCTTGTGATTGTTAATAGTCAACATGTCCACCATCATTACTTGTACAAACCATGATGCAATTCACAAGTTCTAAAAGCATGGGAGAATTTCGTACTCACTACACAAGGTAGAGTATAGCTGAATAACAAAAATCTTGTATGTGTGTGCGTTCATTTTATTTCCACCTTCCATACTGGCAGGGGTTGGATGGTTTAACATAATTTAATGAGTTGAAAGATGGTATCATGCCCCCATGTTGTTACACACACACATACACACACACACACACACACACACACACACACACCTTTAGCATTTCAACCGACCATATCCAACCCAAATGTTCTACTTGTTCTATATTCAAACAAGTCAGATCTGGTCTCTCACACCTATCCTGCAATGTCATTATAAAAATAAACAATCTTGTGATGAAAAGTCTGAAACAACACAATAACGTATAATTAACTTAAATCAATGAGAACAGATAATCATTACATTTGCTTGAGTAATTTGAATGCTGCAGGGTTAAAGTCATTCTTTGACCACAATTAAAGACCAACACAATGTATTTAACATACACCTCAATCACAACAAAACTTACCCACCAACCAACCAGGCAACCAACTAATTCTACTACCATTGTATATCATCACAATTCTCACTGACCCCAAATGACCTTCAAACAAAAAAAAAGACTTAAGCCAAAAGAATTACAATTCTACTGCTCTCTATATTCCATCTTCCAAAATAGGTTGTTCTCTCTCTCTCTTCCTTTTTCTTCTTCTACACACCTCCCTCTCCCTTTCCCTCCTTTTAATAGCCAAATTAGCCATTGTAGAGACCAATCATATCTTGTTCCATCTCTTTACAGAACTATTGTCCAAACTAACAGACATTCCCCTACACACAAACAAATTCTACCGACATTAAAAGATAAAAACCAGTGAAAGCAAAAACAAACAAAAACTGCACCGAGGAATCCAGGTACAGTCAAACCAAAACTACAACCTGTAAATACAACAAAGACTTCTCAAATCCTCACTACAGATTCCCAAACTCAGATGAAAATGACTGGAAACTGTGGGAGCCTGAAATCACCAATTCCCACAATAAATTATTACTCTCTTTGAAATAGTAGTACATACTACCACATACTACCACAACACACACACGATCATATATACATATATAAATATATATATATATATATAAGGGGTAAAGACCCCCTTCGGTCATGAATGACCATGGGATTGCACCTAGAAAGTTACCTTCCTAGATACAAGTCCGGGCAAGGTTGTTTATGGAAGGCCAGCAGTCGCCCATGCATACCGGCCTCCCCTCTCCACGCCACCAGTGTTATCCAAGGGAAAGACAAAGGTCGATACAGCTTGGCACCAGTGACGTCGCAACTCATTTCTACAGCTGAGTGAACTGGAGCAACGTGAAATAAAGTGCCTTGCTCGAGAACACAACACGCAACCCGCATAAACACACACACACACACACATATATATGTCATCATCATCATCATCATCATCGTTTAACGTCCGCTTTCCGCGCTAGCACGGGTTGGACGGTTTGACCGGGTCTAGGAAGCCAGGGGCCGCACCAGGCTCCAGTCTGAATCTGGCAGAGTTTCTACGGCTGGATGCCCTTCCTAACGCCAACCACTCCGTGAGTGGATTGGGTGCTTTTTACGTGCCACCTGCACAGGGGCCGGAGGGTCCGGCATCGTCACGATCGGTTCGAGCATTTTAACGTGTCAGCGGCACGGGGGCAACGAGGTCCGGGGTACTTTGGGGATCGGGATACTTTGGGGATCCAGGGTACTTTGGGGATCCGGGGTACTTAGAATGGGTAGGGGGTATGTGGAATTGCTGCAGAAAGCAGCCCGGGTCTTTGTAGTCACAGCATATCTCCAGAGATCTCGGTCCTTCGCCATTGCCTCAGTGAGGCCCAATGCTCTGAGGTCATGCTTGACCACCTCATCCCATGTCTTCCTGGGTCTACCTCTCCCCCTGATACCTTCAACTGTTTGGGAGTGGCACTTCTTCACACATCTCTCTTCATCCATCCGCAGCACATGACCATACCATCGCAAGCGTCGCTCTTGCACACCACATCTGATGCTTCTTATATCCAGCATTTCTCTCAGGATACTTACACTCTGTTTTACGTGCACACTGACACTACACATCCAGCGGATCATGCTATATATATATATGCATATTTAGTATGCACATGTATGTGTGTAAGATTAACTTAGGTATGTTGTTTCAGCTAAAATTGGCCCAGACCATTTATATATATAATATGTAATTAACCTATTGTATAGTGCTCAGGGGCACTGTATACAATACAACTTTATGGCACCAGCTGATAGAATTTGTTTGGTCATTTTAAAGTCATACTTTGTGGTATCATGGCCCATTCAGGGAGTTGTACCAAGGTAGAGGTGTCTTGGCTCCTATCCTTTACAGATTTGTCCAGATACCATTTGAAGGTGATGAGGTCTTTTCCTTTTTTGATTAAGTAGAGTAGAGAGAGTGGGAGAATTTCAGTAGATAATGATGTGAGGGTTTGTATGTGTACAGGTGTATTGTGTGTGTGTGTGTGTGTGTGTGTACGTGTGCACACACATAAGATTGGGGTAGGGGTGGGAAGCAGAAGTAGAAATGTAAAGAATAAATCTGATATTCACATCACAAAACTTGATATTGAAACAGAAACATTAGCACAGATCTAGTTTTGCAGGTAAGCCTAGCTAAGCCCCATATTGTCCACACAGCAGCATACCATGATGAGTCATGTGTGGGGCAGTGTCTGGACATATTATCTCCAGTGTCCAGTCTATTTCTCAGAATCCCATTGATTCTGTAGACTCTGACAATGGGTGTCAGGTGACAACCTGGACATCTTGTTCTCTCTCTTGTGTTCACTCAATTTCTGTATACTTGTCCCAGGTCAACCCTGATTGACTTATAATTAAAGACATTTCAACCATGATCATCCTATCCTTTTTTTTAGGAATGTCAGTGCATTATTTAACGTACCATCCCCAGTTTTAAGATTTGAGATTTGGCTGCTATTTCTGGCCAGTCAAGCAAGAATGAAGAGACTCCCTCATCGATTGCTCATAATGGTGTCACAGTAGAACTGAGTGTGAGATAATTGTTGTTGTTGTTATTCTAAATGACGAGTGGAGTGCTGAGTGTAGCAGTGGAGTGGTGTGCTGGATGGCTCAATCTGTGAAGTGTGGGGTTGCTGAGCCGGAGAGGGGACGATGTAAATCAGTTGAAACAAACATGATACTTTGGTGAGCAGTTACTGGTGTTTAGTGCCAGGTCGCTCCTGTTCAAGATAATCTATGACCAAAGATGTCCTAGCAATGACCATTTCATAATGTCTATTTCTGGCACAGTGTGTCTAGGGCTACATTATTCAATGTGTCCTCCTTTTTAAGAGGGCAAAGAATGATTTGAAGGAGATTTGGGTGTTATTTCTAGCAAGTAAAACAACCATGTAAGCTTATTCAAGAATTAGTAAAAGAATTTCATAAAAGCAGATATCTTCTTTATAGTCTTTGAACAATATATAAATTTATATATATATATATATATATATATCTTGTATAGAAATTGTAAAACCAATTAATGATAACTCATTTTACATTTCTAAAATTACCATTAAATTACTTTAAAAAGATGCCACAACTAATCAGGATTAATCTAAATTATTTATGACAAAAGAACATTAATGAAACAGAAAGCCGTGTGTCGTAATCCTACCCAAACTCAACAGGATGAATAACTGACATGATTTTTCTAAATTATTATTATTGTAACATTGAAAGAACATAACATGTTTTAAATAGTTTACAGCTTAAGAATACTTACAGAATACAAAAGGGGTTTTCAAGTTATAAATTCTAAAATTCTAGAATAATTACGGTTTTCATATGTATATAAAAGCAATTAACAGCATCAATTAACAAGTGTTGTTAATTCAGCAACAGTTGAAAGTGAGAATTACAACTCACTGTCACATGATTTGCTTCACAGTAGGGAAACAATAAACAGCACGCATGAACAGTCATGACCAGTGGACACAAATCAATAGAGACATTATATGGAGCAGAGAACTGAGGAATACATAAAGGACAGCGGTGAGACAGAAAGTTGGGTAAAAATAATAACACATTGGTCAATATGCTGGTCATAATTCTGGGAGATCTTGGCAGCTTTTGGCAGGGACTTCATTTTATAGCATCCAGATAAAGTCAATGAAACTGGTACCAGTAATATACTGGACAAACATCTCACTTGTAACAGATATAGACACTGTAGGATATTACTGAGCAGTGTATATGTACCAGGAAAAACCATTAGTATTCGATACTATACACACTATGTAGGTATGCATGCATGCAAATATATATATATATATATATATATATATAGATATGATGATATATATATATTTATACACACACATACATAATGAACTCAACTGCTACTGTTTGAATACTGACCTTTTTTCTAGACAAATTGAATTAATATTCCTACAAAATTATTCAAACACAAACATGCACAAAACTGAGTACGACAAGTGACCCACAAGTCTTTTAGTCTTTTACTGGTTTCAATCAATAGACTACGGCCATGCTGGGGCACCATCTTAAAGTTTGCTTAGTTGAATGAATCAACCCAAGTACTTGTCGTTTTTTCTTAATTTTTTAAGCCTGGTCCTTTTTCTATTGGACCCTTTTACTGAACCCCTAAGTCACAGGGATGTAAACGCACAAATCCAGTTGTCAAGTGGTGGTGGGAGATAAACACAGACACACACACACGTGTGTGAGTGAGTATACAATGGGCTTCTTTTAATTTCCATCTGCAAAATCCACACATAAGACTTTGGTTGGCCTGGTGCTATAGTAGAAGACACTTGCCAAAGGTGCCACACAGTGGGACTGAACCCCAAATCATAGAGTTGTGTGTGTGTGTGCCTTGCATTGCTGAATAGAGTCAATGAGGACAAGAAAATGTAGTTTTGTTGTTTTAAGAGAAAAGAAGATATCGATAGAAATGATATCAAACAAGGAGAAAATAATACACACACACACATCTATATTTCTCTCTCTCTCTCTTTCTATATATATATATTATATATATATATATATATATATATATATATATATATATAAAATCTGTGAAGCCAGAAGGCTTCATCAGGCCCAGTCACACTGCCAGATTTGACTGGGCCTGATGAAGCCTTCTGGCTTCACAGACCCCAGTAGAACCGTCCAACCCATGCTAGCATGGAAAACGGACGCTAAACGATGATGATGATAATGATGATGATGTATGCATCTTTGTTTCAAAAGATTTCACAGGAAATGAAGATACAAGGAAGCTGAGACGGTGGATGATGATGAGAATGATGGCGATGATGATGATGATGATGAGGAGGAGGAGGCAAACAGCTAAATGCCATGGGGTGATGTAAAGCCAAACATTACGTTATATATGACAATAATAAGATATGGGAACCTACCTTTAGGAAATAAACTAAATAAGATCAACATCACCACCACCACCACTACCACTACCACCTCCACCAACTCCACTACCAATAATATCAATGAGTCATGAAATGACAGCCTCTGTGTGGTCATTTAAATGGCCAACAATTAAATTTCCCTGAAATACCATCCTACTGCCTTAAAGAAAGGACTTATTTGACAATGAAGTTGTACACGATCCTAAAAAGACAGGATAGGCATGGCTGGAATGCCTTTGATTGAACGTCTTGTGGATCAGAGTGATCAGATGATAAGCAATATTAAAATAAACCTATACCTCCACCATCAATCTCAGAAACCACAAATGCTGTTTGTGTCAGTAGGAAAGGCAAGAACATCACAACTTCCCATTGCTCCAACCTAAATATCATTATGACTTTTATTTATGGCTGCATCTACCTCGGTGTACACCTAGACTTAGCAAGTCTCTGATGTCAGACTGTTAAAAATCTCCCTCAAATTACACTCAGTCCTATTGTCTTAGAAAAGAACACATTAGATAATATTGTCCTGGATTACTTGCCTATATAAAACATGGGATGGTCACGAATGGAGTGCCTTTGATCTTAACCTACTGCATCAAGGAAGACCTGGGGTTAAACAACAATAAGTATACGAAATGGTGTAGCTTAGACCCAAGACAGCCCTAATCGAACAAACTATGATCAAAGACGTTCTTGTTGTGACCATCCCTGATCAAATAGACTATAATCAAAGACATTCCTTCTGTGACTATCCTATCCTTATTTTTCAGATGTAGTATACCCTGATCTGAGTTTAATTTTCTCTCTTCCCCCAATGGTCCAGGGGCCCAACCCCTCCACTTATGCAAAGTCATATAACAAAAAATACATTAAAAATATTAAGAAAAAGGTCTACATTATCCAAAATGCCATTCCATTTTTTAAAACAGTAGGCAGTGAATTGAGGGAGGTTTAGCTGCTATGATTCAGTGTGATTTCTTTACACTGTATATGTAAACTGAAAGATCTTGTCAAATGTTCTTTCAAGAATTTCAGAATTAAATATTCATACAATAATAGAAATCTTCAGTTTATCTAATTTAAGGAACAAAGCCCATGGACTCTTGACAGTTCTATGGGATTTAGAGCATAAAGTTAATCTGTCCCCCAGTTTACTACCATCATGAAGTCTTTAGGTACCTTTAATGGCATCCATTCCATTGAAAACACTTAGAACTGGTTTCAGGACTGAGAATAGTTCAAAATCTTGAAATTCTGTTTCATACCACAATAACCCACGAGTCGTGACTTGTTCCAACCATTCCCCACTCCAACCACCGACCAGCTCTGGAGGCCCCTGCAGAATGTTATGAGTGTAGCTTGTCCCTTATCTGACAAAACCCACAAAAAATGAAGTAGTTAACAGCTTAAACAACTCAGTTCCTACACTGACGCAGGGAATATGAATACAAACAGCAAGAAAAAAAAGGAATACAGGAACAAAAACTTTCACATTTTGTTGAACAAGTCTGCATATTTCAAAGCGGAAATACCAGGAGACAATTTCAATGGATGGTCAATCTTGGCCATCATTCACAACTGAATGTGGTTTGGTAGTGACATGCTGAACACCTCTGTCCCTGTTTTAGGGTCCACATGTAGTTTAAAGCAGACATAGCTACCCTCTTGAATCATGCCTCCCTCATACAGCCAAACCCCTAAAAGACAGCTGCAAGTTGGGAGAACTGCCTTTCAGTTCCTTGACTTTATTTTATTGGGTCAGAAAGGATGAAAAGCATATCTGATCTTGATAGGGTTCGAATCCAGAAATGTTAAGGGCCAGAACAAACACCACAAGGCATTTTGTCTGACACTCTAATGATTCAACCAATTTTATAAAATGGCTCACAAATATAAAATACAGCAACATATATATATATATATGTGTGTGTGTGTGTATATATATATGTGTATATATATATACATACACACACACTTATATATATGTGCATGTATGTATGTGTACACACACAGTTTCTCACTCTCAAACGCGCACACACACACACACCACACACACACACACACACACACACACACACACACACACACACAAGCACAAATGCATTAGAAATATTGGAAAATTTAACAAATAATAGAAATTACAAATCTGTAGGAGTTAAAATATATTTCCAGTAAGAAATCAGTTAAAAACTATAAAAATTATTTTAATGTCACATAATTTACAAATCAATTAAAATTAATGTTAATAGTTGATGAATTTTTTTGACTTGTTTTTTTATTACATGATTTAAAATCAAATAATTATTAATATTACATATTGTAGTTAATAATTATATATTACAGATGATAATTAGATAAATATAATAATCAATTACATAAATATGTTAATTACATATTACAATTGATTCATTAAGCATGATTTTATATTTATTTATCAGAAACAACATAAAAACAAAAAAGCTAAAATTTTCAAGTGATTTGAACCTCTGCTCAGTGTGTAACAAGATAAAAACTATACATACATGTGAAACATTCTGAATAACGTAGTAGGGCCGAGAAGCTGCTGGCCCTGCCCATAATCTCTGTGTTTCAGTCTGCTCCTGGGCGGGGCCGGTGGACCAGGCCCCTTGAATACGGCAGCGGCGCTGGTTTCCATCATAACTCATTCAAACTGAAAGAAAGAAAGAAATATATTATAAATCTAAACGTATAAGAACATGTACAGAGTAAGGTAAAACAACAAGGTTGTTGTAATTAATGAGATAACTGTGATTATTGTGCTCCAGTATGGCCACACTTACTAGCTAGAACCAGTTAAAGTGTAACTGAATTAAATAAAGACTTGAACAACATTTTATTATTATCATTATCATTACTAGAAAGGCGGTGAGCTGGCAGAAACATTAGCATGCTGGGCAAAGTGCTTAGCGCTATTTCGTCTATTGCTATGTCCTGAGTTCAAATTCTGCCGAGGTCAACTTTGCCTTTCATCGATTTGGAGTTGATAAATTGAGCACCAGTGAAACACTGGGGTCGATGTAATTGACTAGTCCCCTCCCCACACATTTCAGGCCTTGTGCCTTTAGTAGAAAGGAGTATTATTATTATTAGACCTGTCTGAAAGGTTTGAAGATGGGCACCTTCCTATTTGACCAAGCCCTTATCAAATTCTTCAAACATCATTCGAAGAGGAAAACGGGGGAGAGATAGCAGTGCTGCTTTCAAGTGTGTGTATCAAAAAGGGGACGAGTGTGTGTTCCAGTTGTCCCAGGCAAGATATGTTATCCCTGTGGGGGTACAAAAGGGGACAGGAAGGGCATCCAGCCATAAAATACCATCTAAATAAAAGTAACCGTGGTGTAATAATTAAAGACTGTCATGGCAACAAGAAAGTTGTTTATCTCCGCTTCAGCAGGGAAAATGATCTTTAAATATTTGTAGTTGTCAAGGACAATGAAAGCAAAGTAACAATTCCATTAACCACTTTGGTTAATGAAGATAATTATCAATAAATAATTTCCTGACAACCAAAATAAATGCTGACATATAAATATCTGTAAAAGAACAAATGGAAAAACAATGTTTGAATGATGAGAAAACACGAAGAACATATAGAAATATCATCAAAAGAAGAGGAAATAATAATTTGCAGGAATTACTTTTATGGGAAAGTAGTTTCCACAACAATATTTGGTCTAATGTTATGTTATTGTTTAAGGAATTAAAGGTCTCATTAGTGGTGCTGTCTAATTTCTGCTCTCAAAACAGTTTTATCAATCAGTTATCTTTATTGTAAATCACTATTAGATACTAACAGTTATGATGGACAATATTTTATTGTTGTCCTTGATAACAACAAATGTTTAAAGAACATTTTATTTTCCCTTCTGAAGCAGGGGTCAACAACCTTGTGGTGTCCATGACTGTGTTTAAACCTTTAGCATTCAAACCAGTCATATACGGCCAAATTATTCTACATATTGAGTCATCCCGTAAATAATGCGGGTTTTTTCAATTACATGAACTAAAAGTTGGAGGGGGATGAAATAAACTACCGGCATCAACTTGCTATAAAATTTTACCTTGTTCTTATTCTTAGTGCAAGTATTGAAGAGTGCAGTTTGATTTCAACAGTTATTTTTGCCAAGCTATAATGGAAGTGACAAAGGGACATATTTGGCATAAATGGAAGTGACAAAGGGGCATATTCAGCATATTTTGCTTCATGAGTTCAATAAAGGCAACAATGCAACGGAAAGTGTGAGAAATATTAATGCAGTATATGGGGATCAGACAATAAGTGTAAGTTAGTGTCAAAGGTGGTTCCAGAAATTCTGAGCCAGAAACTACAGTTTTGAAGATGAACCTTATCTTGGAACATCTGTAGAGCTCGACGTGGATATCCTGCAAACCCTGGTGGAACAAAATCCTATTGTAACTGTTGAGGAACGAGTGGAAGAGCTTGGATTTGGTCATTCAACCTCATCAACACCTGCATGCCATCAGAAAAGTCAGCAAATTGGGTCAATGGGTTCCTCAAAAACTTTCCATGATCAATCGCATGTAGAGAGTGAATGTGTGCTCTTCTTTGCTGTCACATCTCATGAATGAACCTTTTTGGGACTGAATAGTAACTGATGACGAGAAATTGGTTCTCTATAAAAATGTCAGGTGCTGAAGACAGTGGGTAGGGAAAGGAGAAACACCGGCACCCCAGTCTAAAAAAGGTCTTCACCCATGTAAGGTGTTGTTATCTGTTTGGTGATATATGAAAGGTTTAGTTCACTTTGAACTTTTAAATCCAAACCAAACGATAACAAAGCAGCTTAAGTCAGTGCTAGAAGGAAAATGACCATCTTTGGTTTCAAGGCGAAAGGTGTTCTTCCATCAGGATAATGCTTGGCCACATAGAGCAAGAATAACATTCCAAAAGCTGGAGCAGTTTTGAATGGGAAACGATGCCCCACCCACCTATTCGCCGGACATTGCCCCATCCAATTACCATTTATTCTACAGTCTTCAAAATCATTTGGACGGAAAAAATATGAATTCTGTTGATGAGGTCAGAACCGTACTGGAGGAGTATTTTTTGTCATGGACAAGTGACAATTTTGGATAGATGGAAGAGCATTGTAGAAAATGAAGGAGAGTATATTTTAGATTAAAAAAGAACTTTGTTTATCTTAATTTTGAAAATATAAAAGAAGTACAAAAAAAAAACACATTTTTTATGGGATGATTTTATGTTCAAACTAGCCAGATACAGCCTCTCACACCTAGCCTACAATGTCTTCTAAAATGAACAATCACATCATGAAAATCTGAAAGCTACAAGATAATCTATGATTAATTTAAAACAATGTGAGTAAATAAGCATTACATTTGACAGAATAATTTGACATTGTTGCCTTTATTTCAAAAAATCCTCTCTAACTGGATGCCCTTCTTGTTGTTAACCTTTTAAACCCTCTTTGGTAACCCATAGGCATAACATTCTTTAAACTGGAAGACACAGTTGTCCTTGACAAAAGCATTTGTGGGGGCTGCTGAGCCATTGATGACTTTAAGGTAGTCACACCAATTGCTTAACTTTTCCTTAGATTCCATTGATAGAAATAGGGGTTTTGACAGGATATGTAGAGAGTATATTTCTATATAAGATATGATATAATACAGAGGTGGGTTTTGGGTAAATGTAGAAAGTAAATAAAAAGTAGTTCATTACAAGCAATGCTAATCTTTGCCCTAAAATCAACAATTCACAACCTTTCCTTTTCTACTACTTACTTTGTCTTACACTCTGTGGCGCCTACCCTGAGTATTATCCAGAAGAGTAGGACACACTGCAAGAAACTGTAACAGTTTCAAGCACACACACACCTTTATCAATACAGAATCATTTTAAATCTCTATAACTTCCATAAATGGTACAATTAATGTTTGTAAAGAATAAGTGAAGGAATTTAATCCCTTTTCAAATAGAGTTACTCTTGATATTTTTAATCTATAACATGTCAAAAAGCATCCAGCACACTCAGTAAAGTGGTTGGCTTTAGGAAGGTCATCAAGTTGTAAAAACCATGGCAAAGAAGATGAGTTTGATGCAGTCCTTTGGCTCAGTAGCTCCTGTCAAGCCTTCCAGCCCATGCCAGCATGGAAAGCATATCTATGATGATGATGAAGACGGCTGCCATTGTGAGGTATTCAAACTGGGATGTGATTCTCAAGTTTTAGAAATGTCTTACTGTTAATTCCCAGTTAAACCTTGTGTCACATTAATTAACCTAAATACCCGCAAATAGCCCCTAAATACCCGCAAATCCTCAATTGAATGAGGTTTAACTGAATAAACAACAGTTTTAACAGGTTTCTATAAAATGTTGCTGAAATAAATTAATTTCTAATTAATGAACAATTCTGAAATTACAACAATGATAAAACAGCTGCATTATGTTCCTAAACAATCTTTTCAGATAAATTCAATAATATTTCAAATCAAATTTATAAATATTTCCCATTTGAAATTGTTCGGTGACTTTTGTAACAACTCTGCAATGTCACAAACAGCATCTGAAGAAATCCCAAAACTTCTTTCCACCTGACAGATGTGGGGGTAGGTGTGGAGGTGGGGGTAGGGTACAATCTCACCTTGAGAAACAGTTCCAAGTATACAGGTATCAGATCATTTCAAAGATTCTGCAGTTTCATAATTAGAGAAGGTCAATGTCTTGAATAGAATTCTGATCAAAAATACTTTGGATTCTTTTACATGAATACAAGGAGGAGGAGAGATGATGGTGGCAGAAATTGCAATATTCCTTCCAGCTAAGGCGGCAAGCTGGCAGAATCATTAGCACGCTGGGCAAAATGCTTAGCGGTATTTTGTCTGTCTTTACATTCTGAGTTCAAATTCTGCCGAGGTCGATTTTGCCTTGCATCCTTTCAGGGCCAATAAATTAAGTACCAGATGTGCAATGGGGTCAATCTAATCGACTGGCTCCCACCTCCTTAAAAATTTTGGACCTTGTGCATAGAGGAGAAAAGAATATTCCTTCTAGACATTTACGTTCAAAGTTCAATTCCAGCATGAGCCGACGTTACTTCACATCCTTTCAGAGTCATTAAAATTAAGTACGAGTCAAGTACTGGAGTCAATGGTATTGATTAATCCCCTCCCCTAAAAACCAATGGTACTGGTTAATCCCCTCCCCTAAAAACCAATGGTATTGGTTAATCCCACCCCCTAAAAGCCAATGGTGTTGGTTAATCCCACCCCCTAAAAGTCAATGGTATTAGTTAATCCCACCCCCTAAAATCTGCTGCAATTTTGCCAAAAATCAGAAACCATTATTTTACATGAATAGAAGCAAACAAACAATACCATTTTTTGTTAAAGAAATATCCAAGACAAAATCAAGACATAAGCACCATGAACTTTTAAATGGATGCAGACATGGATGTGAAGCTAAGAAAACTGATTGGCAAAACTGTGGTTTCGGTTTCAATTCCAAAACACAGCACCTTAGGCAAATGTTGTCTACTAGAAAATCAAGGTGACTAAAACCTTTAAGTGGAATTTGATAAGTGGAAACTGTGTGGAAGCCTGCCAGAGGGAATGTTTCTGTTTACAAACTGTTGCCTGTGCCATAGTCATTTGGGGGTTTCATCCAATAACAAAGAATGCAGAACTATTTTGGTAAGAATATCTTTACATGAAATGAAGATTAACTAAGAATTATGGTTTAATATTAGTGCCAACATCAATCAACATCTTTATTCCAGGAACTCATATTAATCACAGAGGAACCAATGCGAGTCATTTTCTGCTTTGTTGATGAATTTCTATAACATATTGGTCTTGTATTCAATATTGACTTCTCATACACACATTGGCCACCAATTTCTCTGTTGGGGGGGGGTATAGCCAATCAAGTCAACCCTAGTACTTGGCTGACCCCAGAAAGACAAAAGGCAAAGTTACTTTCTGTGAGATTTCAGCTCAAAATATAAGCATCATTAAATCATCCAAATGCATTTTGTCTGGTGCTCAACCGATTTTGCTAATCTACCACGACTATATTGATTTCACGTTTTAGTACAAGACCAGCACTTTCAGAGAAGGGGGCAAGTCAATTACATGGACCCCCAGTGTTCAACTGTTATTTGTTTTATCAACCCCCGAAAGGATAAAAGGCAAAGTTGACCTTAGCGGAATTTGAACTCAGAATGTAAGGACAGACAAAATGCTTAGCAGCATTTTGGCCAGCGTGCCAATGACTCTGCCAGATTACCAGTTTAATCCACCCCTGGAATACCAACAGAAATAGCTCAGAGCTGAACACGATGCCCTTGCAGCATTTAGCTAGGTTACCTTTATTTAATCTGTGTTCAAATGCTGTTTTCATCGACTTTACTTTCCATTCTTACAGGGCCAATAAAATAAAGTATGAATGAAGTAATAGGGTCACTGTACTCCAATACTGTCCTTCACATTTAGGAAATTGTGATATTTATATTGGAACTCAGCATCAATAATATTTTCCCCATTCTTTAATTTCACAACAGAATTGTTTTATATTTTCTGCCTTTGCTCCAATCTCCACATTTAATTACATTTTTTTTGCCTTTCTGCTTTTCGATTTGACCTGGAGAAAGAGCTGTGCCTATG
Organism: Octopus sinensis; assembly: GCF_006345805.1. Lineage (NCBI taxonomy): Eukaryota > Metazoa > Mollusca > Cephalopoda > Octopoda > Octopodidae > Octopus > Octopus sinensis. The sequence goes on along the minus strand of NC_043009.1, from coordinate 19,387,934 downwards.
GTCTTCAAAATCTCTCCAAGACTGGTGGGATCAATTCCAATAATAACTGATGCCACTATTAGCAGCGGATGGAAGAGAAGTAGTCCAAGAGGTGGATTAGAGGGAATACCAGAAGTCTTAACCCTTTCATTACCATATTTCCAAGGATATACATGGACTTTGTTTAAAATAATTTGGAAAATAATAAAGGAATTCATAAAATAACTTTGTTGTTATTAAGCTAGCATTTGAAACATAAATTCCCATGAAATTTTAATAGATTTGCATCACAGAATCAAGGATTATCTCAGGCAAGTGGGATCAAAAGGATTAAGAAACAATTTACATTTATTTGGTTTAGGGTTCCTTGGACATGCCTCTTCTACAATAGCTTTGTCAGTGAAATTTATTAGGAGGAAACAAAGTCAACATAAGAAATATTGTTGGAAAAAGACCTGGAAAAATTCTTTGTGTTTTGGGAAAAAGAGTGAGAAACATAAAATACAACATTAAGACATCAAGATAGTAATTCTTAGAAATTATTACCCATGGCATAGGCGTGGCTGTGTGGTAAGTAGCTTGCTTACGAACCACATGGTTCCGGGTTCAGTCCCACTGCGTGGCACCTTGGGCAAGTGTCTTCTACTATAGCCCTGGGCCGACCAAATCCTTGTGAGTGGATTTGGTAGACGGAAACTGAAAGAAGCCCGTCGTATATATGTATATATATATGTGTGTGTGTGTGTGTATATATTTATGTGTCTGTGTTTGTCCCCCCAACATCGCTTGACACTCGATGCTGGTGTGTTTACGTCTCCGTAACTTAGCGGTTCGGCAAAAGAGACCGATAGAATAAGTACTAGGCTCACAAAGAATAAGTTCTGGGGTCAATTTGCTTGACTAAAGGTGGTGCTTCAGCAAGGCCACAGTCAAATGACTGAAACAAGTAAAAGAGTAAAGAGAGTATTGGCCTTAACCAAATTCCTAGAAAATTGAAAAAAAAAAGAAACAAAGAACTCCCGAAACTGCAACATTGAATCAGGGAGAAAATGGCCAGCATTTTAAGACAACAGTGTGGATATATTAAAAAAAAGATAATGTTCCACCATCATTGTAAGAGTAGAAGATATAAATAATGGAGGAAATATAGATATCACATGTGTGAAGCATGCCAAGAATTTTCCCTCTTCTATTTAGCAGTCACAACACATGGAGCTATTAATATAGGTTATTATTGACAAAATTGATTTTTGGGAAACATTTCTGTGAAATATTTTTTTCACTGAAATTACAATGGACGTTGATAAACCAATGTTTTCTTCCTCCTCTTTTTTTTTGCTTGTTTGTTTTTTTAAACAACAGCAGCGTTTTTATGATTTTTATGTTACGTAACAGCTTTGCTCAAACAAGCAAACGTTTAAAACTTTATAGAGATTGATCATATAATTAGATTAGTGAAAATTAAACAAAAAAAAAAAAAAGCCATCTCCTCTATTGATAATCAGATTTCAAACTAACTGATTAGTTGCATAAAGCATTTCTGGATAATTCTGAATTCACTAAAATTCACTTTTATTCACATATTTTCATTAGGAACTTGAAGTCTGGGCTAATATGGAGCAAGAGTTTGACGTATATTTAATATCGACCATATGTAACGAGTCAGTTCAGAAAAGATATTTCTGGATATGAATAAATAAACATGAAACTAGTTTTTTTTGGATAAAACTGCACTCTAACCACACTGGATCAATCAAAAGCAGTACGATAAGACCAGAGATCTCTAAACGGCTTAAAATAATATTTATAAAACAGAAATGAGAAAATAATATATATATAGGCGCAGGAGTGGCTGTGTGGTAAGTAGCTTGCCTACCAACCACATGGTTCCGGGTTCAGTCCCACTGCGTGGCATCTTGGGCAAGTGTCTTCTACTATAGCCTCAGGCCGACCAAAGCCTTGTGAGTGGATTTGGTAGACGGAAACTGAAAGAAGCCCGCCGTATATATGTATATATATATATGTGTGTGTATGTTTATGTGTCTGTGTTTGTCCCCCTAGCATTGCTTGACAACCGATGCTGGTGTGTTTATGTCCCCGTCACTTAGCGGTTTGGCAAAAGAGACCGATAGAATAAGTACTGGGCTTACAAAGAATAAGTCCCGGGGTCGAGTTGCTCGACAAAAGGCGGTGCTCTAGCATGGCCGCAGTCAACTGATTGAAACAAGTAAAAGAGTAAAAGAGTATATGTATATAAGATCCAGATACATGATGATGACAGTCAAAATGACAATTAATATTATGAATCCAGTAAAATGTTATGACAATGAAGGTTCCAGTTGATCGGATCAATGGAACGACCTGCTCATGAAATTAATGGACAAATGGCACGGAGTTCCATCGACACATATACCCTTAATGTAGTTCTCAGGGAGATTCAATATGACAAGGCCAGCCGTTTGAATTAGCGGCACAACTCATTTTTGCCAGCTGAGTGGAATGAAGCAACGAGAAATGAAGTGTGTTGCTCAAGGGCACAATGCAATACCAAGAATCAAACTTTATGGTCACGAAGCACATACCCTGACCCCCTAACCCCTTCACATATCCGATATAAATGACTGTCAATTCACCATCTTGAAAAACTCTAATTTTCTGCCCATGTCATTTGCAGGAATTTGATGTGGATGAAGAATGAGTTGTAGAGTTTAGAAGAGGAATTTAAAATTACATGGTTTGGAGCTCTTTAGGCAAGTCTCTTCTACTTGAAGCCTCGTCACTGAAAAGCAGTAAATGGAAACTATGTGGAACCCTACCAAGCCAACAGATCTTGTTTTAGAGGCGGAAGAGTGGGAAACACCTGAGCAGACATGGCACAAGATCAACTAGTTCCGAGGAGTAAAGGTTCTTGTAATAGTGGTAGACATGACAGACGGGGAGGACACAACACATCTGGTAAAGTAGTTTTTGAGTCTCAAGCGATCGGACAGAGAGACTGTCCAGGCATTAAAATACATCAGTTGATGAAAACAAAAGGAAGTGTGTTGGATGAATACGAGAGACGAACAGACAATAAGTGTTGAATAAAAATCTAGAGTGGTGGTGATGGTGGCAGTAGAGGTAGATATGTTGTCTCATGTTTGTTCCGATCAAAGACGTTCCAGATGTGATCTCCTAACCATATTTTTGTTCAGACATTATATTTCTAGGTTTCAATTATCCAGTGTCTCCTTTACTCTGGGCAGTACGATACAACTTGGGGAGGGAAATTTAGCTGTTATTTCTTTGACATTGAGTGACCACATATAAGCTCACTTAAGAGGTAGCTGTATTAAAAGATGTGGGATTAGATCTCAGGATATTGGGTCTTACACATGAGAACAGGATACACCAAAATGATTTGCAGTCTGTGGCAAGTTGGTGGAAATGCTAAGAGATTTAGTTACAGCCATTCTGAGTTCAAATCTTGCCATGGTCTACTTTATGTTTCATTCTTCTGGAATCAATAAGTTAAACCAGAGGTTCCCAACCCTTTTTTTGCCTATGGATCCCTTTGATTCCTATATTACTCTACTGGACCCTCATAACCATTTGGTGTTTTTAAAAATTTAATTATATTTTTATAATTAAATGTTATTAAGAATTGTATTAAAAAAAGTGGTTAAATATTTTGTGCAATGTAAAAGTATAGCCAACATTTTGAACAAAAAGTTTAACAACAAAATCTCATAAGGACCTCATTTGAGAACCAAATATTGGGGTCAAATTAATCTCAAGTATATCCATACCCCAAAATATGAATGATTGTGCCAATATCAGAACCCATTATGTTTTGTGGCAGACCCATCCAACCCACACAGGCATGAAAATCTAGATATTAGAATATCAATGGTGATTAAAGAGGATTTCCAGATTTATATCAGGATCAGAGAAATTGATAGAATTGTTTGAGTACCACACAAATGCCTGATGGTATTTATTCAAACTTATTGTGTTCTGAATTTAAATCCTGCCAAAGTGAACTGGCCTTCATCCTCAGCTTGGTAAAATAAAGTACCTGTCACATACTAATGTCAATTCTCTCTCTCTCTCACTCTCTGTGAGAAGAGATGTGGGAACAAGCCCCTCCCCTCCAACAGACTTTGACTCAGTTTCCATCTAACAAATTTTGTATGGTCAAAGGTGCAGCCTCAGTTCGCAGCCCTAATGCCATACATTATTAGTATTGAACCTGAAATCACCCAGATATAAAGCAAACAACCATGACTGGCAACAAGGCAAAAGAATTACTAGCAATATTTGAGATCAAAATGTCACCAGGAACAGGAAGAGGTGGTGGTCACTATGGATTGAATCAGTCACATTTATTTAGCCATAAAATAATACTGAGTGATTAGATCTTAATACTATCACTCATATATTTACAACATATGCCAGCATGGAAGATGAACGTTAAACGATGATGATGATGATGATGGTGCTGGTGGTTAATGCAGAAACCTTATTTTTACAACTGATACAGTTTCAATTCCACAGCTTCGTTTACCTATTTTCTTCTAAACCTGACAAATCCTTGAAGGACTGTAAAGATCCTTGTACCATAGAAATATCTTTGTTAGAAATTCGATTATAATTTTTTAAGGATGATAAATAATTAAATAAATAAAACGATATTCAAGACTGAAAAGAAGTTGTTGTGAAGTTGTTTCTCGTTAATTGTCAGAATTTCCTGGATTGGAACAAATCCACAAATACGTGAGAGTGTATAGCCGGTAGAATTGAATATAATTCTCTATGGCTATCTTTCTGATTGATCCTGGTGAAATGAGAGACAAACGATCGAACAAAAAAAAAGTTAGATCGGAAAGAGAGAGGAACTAAATAGTATTTAGTCAACCCTCCCACCACCACCGCCGCTTTAGTAATACGTCACCATGTTTCTGTTTACATAATGTTTGTATTTATTTTGCATTTCTTTGTGTTTGCAAAGGAGTCTGTTGGTTACGGTTTGTTATTTAACTTCACTAAGTAACACTGAAGCTGTCTGGCTGTCTGCCTGCCGCTCTCTCACGCAAAGCGCACAAGGCCAGCGAGGGATCCTCTACGTGGTCATCGACTTGCTAAAAGCAGTAGCCAAATAGTCTCCAAACAACACACTGCCGTCAAAAGAGATCACTGGATAAAGTATAGTGACGTAGTAAGGGTTCTAAGGTCCCTCAAATAAAGACACTTTCGACACCGTGGCTTTAATTAACAGGACAGTGGGAATTTTGTGCTCTCCGAGTAGAGAAGGGAGCGACTGCCCTTCCCTGATAGCTTCTTCCATTGCTATGCCTCTGACAATGTAAATTTTAACAAAAACGATGATCGCGATGGGCACACCTGTTATAGTACGTAGCTTCGGTCACGGTTGGCCTGGGGCTAAGTAACAACGCCAAACAAACAAACAAAAGGTCCAACATTACTCAGAATGAAATGCAACCTAATTGTCATTATATTAATTAGATAATTTACAATTCATTAGCAGCTTACCCCCACACGTGTGCGAAGAAAAACTGACATCGCCTCAGTGTCTTATATATCAGGTGTCGCTTCATAAATCTCATCAAACATCGGAGAGCAGCGTGCAAAAACCCACCCGTAAATAGAATTACGGCACACATCACACACTCTCTCTCTCTCTCTCTCTCTCTCCTTGCAAGCACCATATTTCCATTGTTAGCGTCTGCATGCATTAACGTAATTCTAGTCATTATTTCTCTCTTAAATTAGCGATTCTTTATTACAAATATTGGTTTTGTATTCTTTTGATGCCTTTTATTGACGGGCTTTAATAGATGACATTTTAGAAAATAGTGTCTGGAGAAATATCATTTTCTAAAAGCCAGACATCAACAACACGTTGGACACTAGAAAGATCAACCACCACCACCACCACCGCCGCCGCCTCTCTGTTTCTCTCTCTCCGCAATTCCGTGATGATTCATCCTTCTTACTTTGCTAGTATTCTACTGTTTAACAATTTTGACGATTCATTCAAAACCTGGCAACAGAATCCAATTGAATACAATGTTGTACAGTTTTATCGAGGATGTAAAGTACCACTCACTCGCATGCCTACACAGATTTAGTTTCAAGCGAACACACAGCAGAACATGAGTAATCCGAAATACAATGCCATATATATATATATATATATATATATATATATATATATATATATATATATATATATATATATATATATATATATATATATACATATATACACACACACACATTGTTATTATATTTATCTCTATGACTGGACTTGGTCAATTTGCCAAGAGCAGGGTTGCTGTGGAACTAAAGTCATTCGTTTAACGATGATGATGAAATTTTCAATTACGGAAACTTACAATGAAACAACTAGAAAATAGACAATAAGAATACATTCTGACATGGTACGTCTCTCTTGGAATTTTTGAAGGATTCACAAATACACTTTTAGCCGTTTGAGATATTTAGTTTGTTATTATATATTTTTCTTTTTTTTTTCACCATGGAATAAAAATGAAATATAAACGAAAATATTTTTATTTATGCAAAATAAAATGAGCAAAAAGAGAGAAATTTAAACATAAATATGACATCGATTGTTCCCAAGACAAAAAAAAAAAAAAAATACTGTTTAAACATTTTTTCAGAAAACGAAATAAAAGAAAATGTTAGCAATGATTAACCTAAAATTAAATTAATTAAACCTACCGAAATAATTAACACGGAAGCATTATTTCTTTGAATATTTCAACATAAAACGAAATTAAATCCGTGTGTACTTTTGTATAGAAATTCCTTTTTTTGTTTTTTTTAGTTAATTAATTGTGAAGAAGGATAACAATAGAAGACAATTATTTAAGAGACTGTTGTTAATTAATCTGTAATCGAACATCAATTGCTGTGGGAAAACAATGATTGGAATATAAAATCTAAACGGGAGTGTAGACAATGAGCTTTCTAAAATGTTGTTCCCCATTGCAAATAGTAATTAGATTGACGTAAATGTTATTAGAGGAAGTGCGAAGGACTAGCATCGACATGAACACAAGATGAACTATCGATCTGTTCGGCTGGGGATATTATTAATAAATGATTCACCAACTATTTTAAGTATTTGACTTCATTGAACAGAAACAACCAACAACTCATTAACCTTAAAGAAAAATAAAACAACAATATCTAAACACAAACAATGTTATTTTCTGTTTTAGATAAAATTTGTGGTGTCACAAAAATATATATCCAAGGTGAAAGCAAATTGTTGATTATATTTGAAATGAGTAAATATCAAAACAGACACAGAATCGTAGGAAATTTAAACGAAAAGTCTATGTTTATTTATAATATTTTAATGTGAATGGTATTAAATAATAAGTCGTTAACAAGTAGTTAGTATTATAGTTAGTTTTAATAAAGTATTATTGCTAAATATTGCAAGAAATCCGTCCGAACCCGAAGCATCAGGAGAATGAAAATGAGAAAACAGGCTGGAGGAGATACAATGCACCTCGTTTAACCACCAGATATATTAATACAACAATGGAAATAGAGAACAAGGGTGCATTTTCGAATTATTTTCATTGACGTGAAAAAATGTAAAGACTGGGTTAAATGTAGAAGAAATAAAAAAAGAAATAAGGTTGTTACCTTTAGAGAGAGATCCGCGCTGCTATGCGTCATATGATGGAGATGTGAGAGAGGCTGCAGCCAGAAGCAGGGAAGGTAACTCTCGTTGGATTACATACACACACATATGCACACACTTTCACACACACATATACACATAAGAGACTTACTGATTACCAGTGGGCGGATATGTATGTATGTATGTATGCATGCACGCATGCATGCAAGCATATATGCATGTATGTATGTATGTATGTACGTATGCATGCATGCAAGCATGTATGTATGTATGTGTTTGTGTGTATATGTTCGAGTGTATGTATGTGTGTATGTTTGCATGTGTTTATATATATACACACACAAATATATATGCAAAGATAGATAGATAGATAGATAGATTGATACATAGATAGACAGATAGAAAGGTAGAAAGATAGATAGAAAGGTAGAAAGAAAGATTGATAGATAGATAGATAGATAGATAGATAGATAGATAGATAGATAGATAGATAGATAGATAGATAGAAAGGTAGAAAGATAGATAGATATGTTTCTTTATTAGCCACACAGGGCTGCACACAGACAGAACAAATTACAAGGTAGAGCTTTTCTTTTGGGGTAAAAAAGAGGGGGTTGGTTTTCGATCAAAAGGGATCGTAAAAGGAAAGAAAGAGGACAAAAAAAGGGGAGGATTTAAAAAAAGGGGGGGAAAGGGAAAAAAAAAAAGAAAAAGGGAGAGGAAAAAAAAGTTGATCAATAGGGATCGTAATCACAGAAATGTCAATATGAAGTGTAAAGGGGAGGACAGGTGAGGTTTACCCGTGGAAAGAAAAGCCTACGGAAAAGACCACGGTAACCTCGGTCAATGAAGTCACATGTTATATTTCTTTTTTTTTTTTTTGCAAATAAGCAACTCTCTGTATTAATTTTTACGGTTCATAGAATCATAGTCAGGGTGGCTTCGTCATTCATACGTGCCATCCTTGCTACATTCACCCATCTTTTTTTAAAACATTCACTAGACAAAACTTGCCTCTCTACTCTCACTTTCCTCTTCAAGGAAGAAGTTGATGAGAGATTGACCAGAGAGGAAAGTGTTTGTCTCTAATCCTTTCAGGCGCGTCCACCAGATACATTCTTTCATAGATAGATAGATAGATAGATAGAAAGGTAGAAAGATAGATAGATAGAAAGATAGATAGATAGAGATAGATAGATAGATAGATAGATAGATAGATAGATAGATAGATAGAAAGAAAGATAGATAGATAGATAGATAGATAGATATATATATAGATAGATAGATAGATAGATAGATAGATAGATAGATAGATAGATAGATAGATAATAATAATGATATACCGGCAATTGAGTTGAGAGTGCTAATGAATTTCGATCACGAATAGCCAAGGAGAAAGAAGGAACACAAATCCACATGGAATTATATGGCCAGTTCCTCTGTAAAACTAGCAACTTAAAAGATGAGGAAGCCTGAGTGACCTTAAAAAGAAGATCGAAAGCCTAGGCCGGGACCAGGCATTGAACATGAACTCAGTGAAAGGGGATATATATCACACAGGTGCAACGAACCTCTGCAGAATATGTGGGAAGAAGGTCGAAAGCGTGACTCACGATCTTAGTGCTTGTGAAAGTCTTACGTAGAAAGAGTACAAGCGCAGACACGACAAGTAGCCCCAACTATCACTGGCTACTTTGCCGGAAATATGGATACGAGGTAACAGGTGCTTGGTATCAACAAACACCAGAAAAGGTAATTGATGAAAAGGGGGAGGCAAAGATCCTCTGGACCCTTGACTTCCAGATAGACAAGGTGTTTGAGCACCGAAAGCCAGATATAGTAACCGTTAGGTGGCACAAATAAGAGTGCCTAATAATCGACGTGGAAGTGCCAGATGAACACATTATTATGAAAGAAAGAGAAAAGGTTGATAAATATGGAGACCTGAGGATTGAGATCGGCAAGATGTGGCAGCTGCGAAAGCCAAACAAAGTTTGTTCCTGTTGTCATCGGAGCATTAGATTCAATACCACACAGCCTGAAGAAATATCTGGTCACTTTAGAAATACCCTACAATCTTGGTGTGTTGCAAAAATCGGCTTTACTTGGAACTGCGCGCATATTGCGTAAAGTACTGTCTGTCTGAGGTCCTTGATATGATTTAACAGATTGTACAAACCCCCGGTACACACAATAATTTCAGTCTACAGCATCACAATATTGGTATGTGCAACGTCATTAATAATAATAATAATCCTGTCTGCTCCAGCACAAAGCCTGGAATTTTGGAGGATGGGATAAGTCGATTACATCGACCTCAGTGTTTCACAGATACTTAATTTATCGACCTCGAAAGGATAAAAGACAAAGTCGACCTCAGCGGAATTTGAACTCAGAACGTTGCGACAGACGAAATACATATTTCTTTATTGCCCACAAGGGGCTAAACACAGAGAGGACAAACAAGGACAGTCAAACGGATTATGTCGATTATATCGACCCCAGTGCGTAACTGGTATTTATTTAATCGAATCAAAGTCGACCTCGGCGGAATTAGAACCCACAACGTAACGGCAGACGAACTACCGCTTAGCATTTCTGCCGGCTCACCGCCTTAAATAATAATAATAATAATAATAATAATAATAATAATAATAATAATAATAATAATAATAATAATACCAGACAGTGGCTCTCATGGCTTCTGATCTTAACTGATTGGAAGTGCTATCATGTACAATGTTTTGCCTTGGTATAAAAGATGGGCTACAGCAAATATTTTGCTCAATACCACAGATTTGCTTGTCAGTTGTTTGACCTTAACCAGTTGAGCATGTCCCTTAGTGGCTGACGATATGTGCATCTCTGATCATGAGCAGAAATAGTGGGGGAGTATCATAGCCATGTGTTGAGAGGGATTCTTTGGAGTTTGAATAATTCTCCTCTGGAAACATGGGTGTTCGTTCAACATCCTTAAACAACCCTTATTCAGGGACCTTTTGAGCGGGATGGGTTACTCGACCAGAAGAAATTCTAACTAGGCCCCACCTGCAAGGTCATGTGCTGTTTATCTTGATATGAAATCATGTCGCGCACATATGGTTGTGATGCATGTGCCCGGTGCACCCTTATCAGACCGGTGGTCATGATAGGTATACTGGGCTTCGTACATTTTACCCCAGTTTCACTTTGATGGCATGCACTGCTCTCTCACTCAATAATAATAATAATATAATAATAATAATAATAATAATAATAATAATAATAATAATAATAATAATAATAATCGGAAATCTGACTTTGTTGTGGTGAATAGAAAAAGATAAAACATGCCTGATAATCGACAAAGCATACACTTGTGATAACAGGATCGGATAGAAAGAAGAAAAAAACTGAACAACTTTGACGAGTTGAAGTGGGAAATAGGCAGGTTGTGAGCAATGAAGAGAGTGGACGTGATACCAGTAGTGATTGGCACGGTTGAAAGTATTAGTTCTTAACTGCCAACGTAGCTGAAAAAGATTGGTACAAATGTAATGATAAAACACCTGCAAAAATCCTTATTGCTTGAAACTGCGAGAGTTCCCTGCAGAGTTCTTGAAGTGTCATCTCAGTCTGCTGGCTGTGGACAGCAGACACTTTCCATCCACAATGCCACCTACAACCTTTGACAAATTGAAAATATCCACTCGATGCAGTGCCCCAGAATGGTCGCAGTCCAGTGAATGAAAAAAGTAACATATTTCTCTAGGAAATATTCACATGTTAATTGTCGATCCCAAAAGGATAACAGGCAAAATCAACCTCGGCGGAATTTTAACATAAAGATGGACGAAATACCGAAATCTTGTCATAAAGTCTGTACTAGTCACATCCTTACACGTGCCAATTACAGTTTGTATTGTCCACAGAAGACTGGAAAAATCTAGAAACATTGACAAGATGGCTTAGTTGAACCTCAGCATAAACACCACGTCATTATGCCTATAACAGATTGAAATGCCATCAATTGTTTTTTGACGGCAGCGACCTGGCAGAATAGTTAGCATACCGGACAAAATGCTCAGCAGCGCCTTTTCCGGCTTTACGTTAAAATTACACCAAGGTCAACTTTGACTTTCGTCCTTTTAGGTTCAATAAAATAAGTACCTGTTGAGCACTAGGTTCGCTGTAATCGACTTATCCTCTTTCTCCGAAATTGCTGGCCTTGTGCCAAAATTTGAAACGTGTGCGTAAGCGAAAACAGGGTATTGTAATCACTCGTCTTTGTCTGTGTATTTGTAAAATTACTGGAAAATGGTAGAAATATTCATTATCTTTAAAAAAAAATTCCCGATGATCATATTATTTTGTTCACTTGCTATTTTATATGAATCGATCCTCGTCTGCATGTATATAGATCATGGTGTACCTATGCGCGTAGACATGAGGGTACATACGTACGTACGTAAATACATACATACATAGATATGCTACTCTGCGTGTGTGCATACACACACATACACACACAGAGCATGAAACAAATAAACTAATTAAAAATTACACAGAAGGTAGCAATTTGAAAAATCACATACAAGTGATGGGGAGGGCGGTGTTGGGTACTGTGGCAACAGTATAAGATGTATGTTTTGGTATTGGCTGGTGTTGTTTGTACGAACTGCATATTTTGTCCCAGGTAAACAAGTGAAATTGACTTTGCCTTTCATCCTACAGAGTCGATAATATTAGTACCAGTTACGCACTGGGGTCGATATAATCGACTTAATCCCGTCCTCCAAATTTGAGGCCTTGTACTTCCAGTAGAAAGAATTATTATTATTATTATTATTATTATTATTATTATTATTATTATTATTATTATTGAGTGAGAAAGCAGTGCATGCCATCAAAGTGACACTGAGGTAAAATGTACGAAGCCCAGTATACCCATCATGACTACCCGTCTGATAAGGGTGCACCAGGCACATGCATCACAACCAGTTAAGATCAGAAGCCATGAGAGCCATTGTCTAGTCAAGTATGTAGTTTGAAGGTGGCGAGCTGGCAGAAACGTTAGCGCGCCGGGCGAAATGCTTAGCCGTATTTCGTCTGCTGCTACGTTCTGAGTTCAAATTCCGCCGAGGTCGACTTTGCCTTTCATCCTTTCGGTGTCGATAAATTAAGTACCAGTTACGCACTGGGGTCGATATAATCGACTTAATCCCTTTGTCTGTCCTTGTTTGTCCCCTCTATGTGTAGCCCCTTGTGGGCAATAAAGAAATATATTATTATTATTATTATTATTATTATCCAAAACGCAATCTCACCTGCATCGTCATTATTTTCCCAAAATTTTCATTGGCTGATACTATTGGAGTTATCTCCCTTAGTTCTTTTTTATATTTTAAAAACTTGAAGGAAGATTTTATTTACTAATTTGAAAAGTAATTTCAGATTTTCAGTTCTCTAAATTACATAGCTGAGATCCTACTCTCTGTATATTGGATTTTTCTTCTGCTTGGTTTCACTGTACATTTAATACAGAGGAACGGTTTTGTCGTTCAATCCTGTTACTCGTTAACATGTGTGGACTTTGGGAACTGTGCCAATTTCCGTCATAGCCAGATGGCTTTCTAACAGTTTAGCTTCGTCTCTCTTGTGCAACTCTCTCTCTCTCTCTCTCTCTCTCTCTCTCTCTCTCTCTCTCTCCCTCCCCTCTCTCTCTCACACACACACACATATAGTGTTTCTCCTCTCTCCGAAACACGATGCCTCAATACGCGGGTTTATTTCGGAGCTGCCAAGAATATATTCCACGCAACTTCGCTACCAATAACAATGACGACGATGACGACGAAAATAACAACATCAAAAACAAGAACAACAAAAGCAACAACAGACATCTGTTGCGATCCAATGGTAGAGCTGATAATATGATCGACTGATTTACTAAAAATAGCAGCCAATAAATCTCCTACAAATCGCACCCAACAGCTTCAATAAAGGGAGGAAAATGCAGTAGTGAATATAGTTCTAGGTACTCTTAAAAAGACGGGGTGCTCACAGCTGGAGTCCGTTCGATAATGAGTCTTTTCGATCATGTTTGACCTTCGATTAAACAAGAATATCAACAATTAACATGCTTGTTTTACACACAAATTCAGTAGCGTTCCTCGGGATGATGAGTGACAGCCCACCCCGGGTGGTGCTTTTTGAGAGACGGCACTTTTAGATACCCTGTACGATAAACCTATATAAAGTGTATTGACCCAGAGAAGGATTAAACTCATGTGCTGCCCAGGCGGCACAACGCCCATTTTCAAATTCTCCCTGGAATATATTATTTCTAATTCGCTAGAACTCAGCGAATCTGCTTGTTCATTAGTAAAACAGAACTTTTAATGGCATACCTACAAGGGTACCCACCCGACTGTTTCCTCATAGCTTCCAGAAAAATGGGTATTTTTTAAATGAAATGTCTGCAAATATGCTTCAGATGGTGTACATTCCGATTATATCGGAATTTGTGAAAACATTTGGTAAGCATGTACACACACACAAACTGACGCACATCACACGTCTATCTACAAACTGAAACTTTAAATTTCTGTAAAAATTATTGTTGTCAGTATGTAAGGGTGCGTGCGTACCAATTCTGTTTTGTTTGTTTGTCCCCCCCCCCCCAATAAATTCTGATACAGTCATAAGCTACACATTCTGAAAGGAATTTGTAGCAAATTTCATTAAAAAGTACCTATTTTCTGAAAGTTATGAGGAAAGGAAGTCGTTGGGGAGGACACTTGTGTAGGTATACTTTCCTCAGCAAAACCCTTCAAAAATCTCTCTCCCCACCTCTCTCTCTGGGCTATAGATGTGTCCCATTTTAAGGGAGACAACCTGTCTCTCAACCTACAAGCTGTCATCACGTCACTGTAATGTACATCTTTCTAAGGTTATAACTGTTGTTGACAAAGATCCGGAGATATTGAATTCACCTCAATAGACGTCATTGATTGGTTGAAATTGCCGGGATCTTTACGGTTTGAACGGCAGTTTTTTTCTAGCGGTGTCATATGAAATTGTCACCCATAATTATGACCCTAGTATCGATCTATTGCATTTCAATCTGTTTTAGGGTAAGGGTTAGTTAGGGTTAGGGGTGGGGGAAGGGTATCTTTTTTTCTTCCGAAATGTAAATAAACCCAAACTGTTTCTTAAACGAGGGACATATTCATACGGCACAGAATGTTTTCACCTCAATAGACGTCATTGATTAGTTGAAATTGCAGAAATTGAAGAAAAAACAACAACAAATATCTTACAAACCATAGAATTTTCTCAATAAAGCCAATAGAAAAAGATGTTTTATAAACATAGTCTACCAGTATACGAAAGCGTGTGTATAAAATTATAGAATTATTTTGTTTGTTAATTGTTTGAATTATTTTCCATTGCTTTAGTTTTTTTACACGCGTAACAATTAAGAAAGAAAAATTTAGGGTTAGGGTTAGGGTTAGGGGGAGGGTTAGTTACAGGATGTTGTCTCAGAAGTCTTGCCAAGATTTCTTTCAGAGTAATTTCCCGCAGTAATATGACAAAGTGAAATTAAAGTGTTTATTTGAGGAAATATTGAAGCAGCTTGCTCCAGAGAAAGTAATAGATTTTTTGAAAACAAATGGCATTATTGCCACAAGAAAAACTTGTTTGCACACAGATGTGAATGAACACTTTAATTTCACTTTATTACAGTATTTCTTTCATATATTTGCTTTTCTTTTTTCAAAAGAGTTTGTTGTTATTTCTGCACTCATATTTTTTGTAAATTTCTAGAAAAAAAAAATGAACACTTTAATTTCACTTTGTCATATTACTGCGGGAAATTTTGAAGTTGAAATTTTTTTTTCAGAATCGGAATCTCCATAGCCTAAGAGGTGGGATTCCGTTAAAAAAACATGAAAAGGGGAAGAATTCGGTTTACATCTCCGCCATGTGAGCCTCTCACGCATTCATCCACGACGAGTGTCTGAGGTGAAAAGACCCACGTTGGTTCGGTACTACTAGCGAATATTGGTCCCGATGCGCGCACACGCGCAATCGCGCATCCGCGCTAGCTAGTCGTAAGTAGTCGATCCTACAACGACTACCTAGCAAAGTAAATAAAACACACAATAATTTTTTTACACAAAGTAAATAACACACAAAAATACAAAGTAAGGATCGACTAGTCATGACTATCTAGCGCGGATGCGCGAGTACGCGAGTGCGCGCACCGGGACCACTGTTCTCAAGTAGTACCCGTTGGTTTTACTTCCGCCGACCTCCTCGTTCCCTCCTCCGATAAGGCCTCTCAGCCTTTGACATCACTGACCCTTCCCTTCCGTTCACCTTATCTCCTCCACAACACTTAGGTAGATATGCCCTAAAATCGGATCTGATGTGTATTCCCGACCCCGCCTAAAAACGCTAGCGCACTGGTGATTCGAGCGATCTCTGGTTTCATCAGAGTCGTTTATTATTATCAGCAGACAACAGAAGTGAGCAAGAATTCTGTTGGATGAAGGGAAGTAATTCACAAGCGCCAGAAATTATCTTCGCCAGGAAATGTACATCGGCCAACGTTAATTATGCTCGCGTTAAGCTGAACTCTTAATTATTACTTTTTACCTTTTAATTGTATCATTCTTTTAGATAATGATTTCTTTAATGACTCAGCTATGGCTTTTCATGACCTCTGGCATTTTAATTGGATTTCTCTGTCTTAACGTTATCCCAGATAAATATAATCTAATTCACAAACTGTATCTGTTCGGTAAAATGAAACAGTACGTTGACTGCTACATTCGGTCGCCTTACGATTTACCAAAGCGGTAAGTTTCGAATGTTTCCCACATAGCAACAGTTCAGTGTCACTCACCGCTGGATTTCGTTTCCTCATGACTTTCTTAATTATGCATATTTTGAAATTTTGCAGAAATACGTGTTTATGTTTGTAAAATGAACAAACGCAACCAACCACATGGTTCCGGGTTCATTCCCACTGCGTGGCACCTTGCGCAAGTGTCTTCTACTATAGCCTCGGGCCGACCGAAGTCTTGTGAGTGGATTTGGTAGACGGAAACTGAAAGAAGCCCGGTACTATTTAAGAAGAGTGGTCCCGGTGCGCACAGTCACGTACTCGCGCGTCAGCGCTAGCTAGTCGTGACTAGTCGATCCTACAACGACTACCTATCCTATAAAAAATGTTCAAATTCGGTTGAAAGTTATTAGATAAACATTTGGTACCCACATCATAACTTAGATGTTTTTTTTTATATAGGATAGGTAGTCGTAGGATCGACTAGTCACGACTAGCTAGCGCGAGTGCGCGCACCGGGACCACACTTCTTAAATAGTACCAGAAGCCCGTCGTATATATGTATATAAATATATATGTATGTTTGTGTCTGTATTTGTCCCCCCAACATCGCTTGACAACCGATGGTGGTGTGTTTACGTCCCCGTAACTTAGCGGTTCGGCAAAAGAGACCGATAGAATAAGTACTAGTCTTCCAAAGAATAAGTCCTGGGGTCGATTTACTCGACTAAGGCTGTGCTCCAGCATGACCGCAGTCAAATGACAAAGAAATAAAAATGGCGGACGTAAAGAATGTGGGGTCAATATAAAGATCTTCACCTGACTACCCGGGGGGTGGGGAGGGGACTTTCGAAAAATTCACAAGATCCTGTAAAATGGGTGTGTGTGTGTGCAGAGGCCTTGCTCACCTATTTCAGGGTCCAGCTTTTGACTTTATCATTTTGTTTTTGTCTTATAGCTACTGTAAATTTATGGGCTTATAGGGTGGGGGGTGAGGTTTGTTTAGGGTGTAATTCTTTCCTGTGGGTAGGTGCAGGAGAATATGGTAGGTATCTGTGTGTGATTATTTGCGTGTGTATTCCTTCGTCCATGTGTGTGCATGCATACATGCGTATGTATATATGTGTGTGTATGGTTGCATTCCTGTATTCTTGTGTTTATGTGTGAGTGCTTTGTGTGTGTGTATGTACATATGCATTGTGTGTATGGTTCTGTGGTCCTCTGTCCTTGTGTGTGTGCATGCCTGTGTATGTGTGCACATGTTCGGATTTTTATGCATAGTGTGAGTGCCTGTCCATGTGTGTGTGTGCATGCATATGTGTTTATGTAAGTCTATGTGGTGTGTGTATGTGTATATCTGTCTACACTACCTGCTAGATAGATAAATACAATATATTATTCACTTGATGCCTCAAATCACAATGGTAAATTTGAAGAAAGCCTTCCTCACTACTCATCATCATCATCTCCTCTCTATCATGGATCCTTCCAGCCTGAAGTTTTCTTCTCTGCTTGTCACATCACCTTTTTCTCTGATACCAGTTATGTCTCACGATTCAGAACTCCTTCATTTACTTGGTATTCATCCTTCATTCTTAATACTGTTGCTTTCCTCTCACATCTTACATTGATTACTTTTCTCCACCACCAGACACAGCTCTCCTCCACCACCATACATCTTTCTTTCTTCACATTCTCTATGTCTGCCACTCTCTTCACTCTTGAAACCTATTCACCCATATGTCATCTCCCTTTTTTCGCCCTTAAAATTTGTCTTCTGTGCTGACATAGGTCGGACAGTTTGACAGGATCTGATAAATCAGGACTTTGTTGTTTGCCAATGTTGGATTCCTTTTTAACTCCAACCATTATTTAATATAAATATATATATATATATATATATATATTATATATATATATATATATATATATATATATATATGTGTTTATGTATGTCTATGTGGTGTGTGTTTGTGTATATATGAGCAAAACGCCCCCTGTCCAATAGACAGTGCTGAGTTGTTAAACATTTAAGCCAAATTTTCTCAAAACAACTTGTCTGACCGTCACCCTTTGAGAAATACTGATTTAACCTAAATTTGAGACACCAGCAAAAGAAGAAATAAAGATAGACTGTTTTATATTCCAAAGAAAAACGATTTTATTCAACACAAATATGCAACCGAAGAATTTAAAGTACCAGTAATGGATAAGGCTGTTTAAACAGTAAGCTTGGCAGGAAAGAAACGTGCCTTTAAGCAGTACAAAAAACAACAAAACATGGAAGGTGCAATTATGTACAGGTTGACGGAAGAAAGGCAGGACAAAAACGATGCATGCAAATGGGTTAGCTGGAGGTAAATCTAGATGGTAAAGCATGATGAATTTATGAACGTACCTGGGACAATAATAAGTTTATCCGATAAAACATATAGGAAATCAACTTGGGGCGATTTTTGATGAAAAGCAACAACCTAGGGAACTAAGTAACTAATTTTAAGCTAACTTACTTTACAGGATGATCAAGAGCATGGAAAAGCTAGTGGAGTGCAGCCTTGTAAACCACATTCCTTGTTACTCCTGGAGTGGAGTAGAAAGGGTTTGTCGAACAGCCAATACAATACAATAATGGTTTTCTTTCACTAAAAAACACACTTTTTTTGGTTCAAAGCTGCAAGGCAACAAAAATCATTTATTAGCAAGAAAATAGTATTTTCTTCCTTGAATAAAAAGCAATCAGTGTTTCTTTACATTAAAAAATAATTAAGTATGCCTTTATTTCAATAAAATTTTTGGTTTTCTTAAACAAAGTTAAGGCAAAAAACTTCTTGAGAAAGCAAATAGTCTTTTCTTCCTTCATGCCAGGTTTGAAGAAAATATCTCTTTTGCATCTTACTTTTTTGGTTTCTTAAATATACTGCATTTTGTGGCATTATTTCAAGCCAGCTGGCTTTCGTTGTGCAAACTATACGTGCATTTTTCTTGCATACACATAGTATCGATCGCAACAGCTGATGTACTTGCACATACAAATGCATATTCCCACGGCTTTATTGATCACATTCTCACCTGGAATCAATTTTTGTAATTTTTTCAAGACTTATACTCGCCCTGGTACCGTCGGTATCTACACATCAAATTTGAGTGCAATCGGATGGAGGATGCCCGAGATCCTAGAAGACACATACACACAGACAGACAGAACAGATTTTATATAATAGATATATATGATATATATATATATATATATATATATATATATATATATATATATATATATATATATTGGGTTGGCAACTAAGTTCCCGCCAGTTTTTAAAATTTTGGAATCTATTTTTTTCGAGAATTCTATTTTTGAATCATTTTGGAATCTATTTTGATTTTTTCTAGTTAATTTTAGTTAATTTTTGTTTATTTTCAGATCATTAAAATGGAATGTCAAGTTAAGAAAAACAAGCGTTTTCGACACCTCCTTTAATCAAAGTTCTAAGGTCGCAAAAGTTGCTCACAACATTTGTGCTGTATATGAAGAGGGTGCCATAGATGAAAGAACCGCTCGTGATTGGTAGGCCAAATTCAAAAATGGAAATTTTGACCTCAAAGATGCACCTCGTTCTGGCCGTCCAGTTGAGTTCAATGAAGAGCGATTAAACAAACTTTTGCACGAAAATTCTTGTCAAACGACAAAGCTGGCAGAGAAAATGGAATGCTCCCACACTGCCATAGAGAAGCATCTCCACTCAATGAGAAAGGTTCAGAAATATGGAGCATGGGTTCCGCATGCTTTAAGTGACAACAACAAAAATCAATGAGCCACAATCTCTGCTGGTTTGCTTGCTCATCACTGCTCAACTCATGGACACAAGCAACGATTTCTTTACTGGCGACGAAAAATGGTGCCTGTACATGAAGTAGTGTAAGGAATGGCTTAGCTCCGGTAACAAGCAACACCACGCGTGAAAAAAGATCTTCATTCGTGTAAAACAATGTTGTGTGTTTGGTGGGACTGGGAAGGGATTATCCATTCCGAATTGCTTGAACAGAACCAAATGGTCAACGCGGAACTCTATGTTTAACAGATGGAATGACTCAACGTGGCTATTCAAGAGAAAAGACCTAATTGGCAGCATTTAGTTCTGCTGCACGACAACGCCTGCCCTCATATCGCCAATATGACCGAGGAAGCCATTCAAACGCATGGCTGGGAATTGCTGCCACACCCGCCGTACTCTCCTGATTTGGTACCAATGGATTTCCACCTCTTTCGATCTCTTTCAAATGCTATGCATGGAATTTTGTTCAGTACTGATGCAGAATTGAGAGCTTGGTTGGATCAATTTTTCGAGTTGAAATAGGGTGACTTCTACCCACGAGGTATTGAAAATCTTGTTGAACATTGGGAAGAAGTTGTAAACAACAAGGGTGAATACATTATTGATTAATTAGTTGTTGTTTTTTTATTAAACCTTTAAAAAAATTTAAATAAAAAAAAACCTCAGGAACTTAGTTGCCAACCCAATATATATATATATATATATATATATATTTATACACACACACACACATGAGGGCAGAAAATTCATAGTCATTAGAGTGTTGAAAAGAGTGTCTTGCAGTATTTCTTTTGACTCTGCACTCTCTGTCCAAATGCCACTGCAGTCAGTTTTGCCTTTCATTCTTTCAGGGTCAATAAAAAAGGAATTCAGTGAGATGGATTGGTGGAACCTTTAGAGGGTTGGTTGACTTGTCTTGAAGTATTTGTTCTAGCTTTGCAATGGTGCTGGTGTCCAAAGTGTATTCACCCCAGTTGGTGGCTTTTCCTTTGGTTAAACGTAGTCAAAAATATTTTGCGCAGGCTTGCATGTACATATGCATGTTAACCTTCACTAAGAAGGACCTGACATACACATGAATGTGTGTGAGTCTGTGTGTGTACATGCCTATAGTTTCTGTCATGGAATTTTATATATATTATTCTGAATCAGTTAAATTGTTCTTCTGCTTAACATTCATTTTTCCATGCTAGCATGGGTTAGACACTGGAATTAATTGAAGTAAGATTTTACAGCTGGTTGCACTTCCTCTCACCAACCAGTACATGTTTTTCAAGTAAGGGATTTTTTATTACAGAGATCTTTGATAGTGCAGAATGACTGATTATATTTTCAATAAGTATATTGACCTCATCACCATTTCACTCAAGTGGAGACAAGTGTGAAATCTCAATGTTCACATGCATTTATGCACAGACACATAAACATATACATATGCATGTGTGCACACTTACACCCACCCATAGACAGTGGACTTCCTGCAGTTTTCATCAATCAAATTCACACACAACCATTGGTTGACCTGGGGCTATAGATGTGTATGTGTGTGTCATCATCATCATCATTTAACGTCTGTTTTCCATAGTTTGGATGATTTGATAGAGTCTGATGAACCAGAAGACTGCATCAAGCGCCAATATCTACTTGGGTATAGTTTCTATGGCTACATACCCTTTCTAATGCCAACCATTTTACAAAGTGTGCCAGGTGTCTTTTATGTGGCACTGGCGGCAGGGAGGTCATCAAGTTGCCCACAAGACAAGAACCTTCAACTGAGGGTGTAGTATTGAGGGAGGTGGCTTTATGCCATGTGATGAAAGGATAAATGACGATAGAGAGACAGCTACAGGTGTCTTACTGTAGGGGAAATACATGGTTACTCCTTTTGGAAAAGAGAGAAATGATGGTGAGACTGTGTTAGAGCCTACTCTCAAGTTCGAGGAAGTGATGCAGTGGATTAGATAAGGGGAGTAGGTAGGTAGGTAGGTAAGTTGGAGGAGAAGGTAGAGGAAGTAGGTATGGGTCAGGGAGGTGGAAGGTGGCAGCACAGATGATGTGAAGTGTATGGGGTTAAGTGTGAGAGAAATGTATAGTGCCAGGGACAAAATCAGAGGTATATGAAGGTGGAAAGAGTGAGAAATGAAGTAGTTGTGAGGAGGCTGACATTGACATCATGAAAGAGTGCACAGGAGAAGAGGAGAGGTAGAAAGGATATTCAGTTGAAAATAAGGGTGTAAGAGGTAACACTGAGCCTGGCTTCATTTTTGCTTGGACAGACATGTCTTCTTGAGCACAACAAATTGCCAATCATCGCCATCTTTTGTCATCTCTTCCATGAGATTCAATGTAAGAAGTTATTGATCATCATTTTGTCCCACATTTTCCTGGGTCCCCCTCTTCCACAGGTTCCATCCCTATTTAGCAATTAGCACTTCTTTATGCAGCTGTTCTCGTCCATACACATTATGTGAATATACCAGTGCAATCTTCTCGCTTCTCTATTACATTCGATACCTCTTCTGCCAATTTTTCTCTCAACACATTTGCACTATGTCGTCCATGTACACTGATGTTGCACATCATGTGGAGCTTGCAAGCATCATTTCTTTCTAGCTTTCACATGTCCTCTGCATTCAGGACCTACATTTCACTGCCATGTAGCATTGCAGTTTAATACACATGTATCATACAATCTGCCTTTCACTCTGAGAGAGCAGCCTTTTGTTACCAACAAACATAATAGCTTTATAAACTTTCTCCAGCTGCTGGTTCTTACTCTAGCATCCTCCTCCATTGCTAATTAAGTCACCCAAGTAATAGAAACTATCTGCTACCTCTAACGATCATCCTGGCCAATTGAGAAAATGCATTTCATTTGTGTTCTTAGTGTTTGTGTGCATCTGCCACATTCAAAATTTACTTGACACCTTTCTGCAATTCCACTGCACCTCTTATGTCTCTATAGTTTGCACTGGTACACCATATGGGAATTTTGACCTTTACCTTTTCTACATCTCAAGCAAGGTTATTTTCCTGAAAAGTTAGTGATTTGCCTGTTTCACTGCTTGCTTGAACTCAGGTCTTTGCCCAGTTAATTTTAATGCCCTTTGTTACCAGGTTTTGCTTCTACACCTGGAATTTCTCCTCCAGTTTTACAATAGATTTAGTTAAAAGAACAAAGCCATCAGCATAGAGAAGCTCCTATGGGCAACCAGTTAAACTGCTGCTATAACCTGGAGGACGAAGAGGAGACTGGGAACTACTCACTGGCCACTTCCTACCTGCACACTCTCACCTTATTGACAGCACCTTCATACATGGCTTGGAGAACTCTCATCAGCCATTTGTTTATCTTT
Organism: Octopus sinensis; assembly: GCF_006345805.1. Lineage (NCBI taxonomy): Eukaryota > Metazoa > Mollusca > Cephalopoda > Octopoda > Octopodidae > Octopus > Octopus sinensis. The sequence goes on along the minus strand of NC_043009.1, from coordinate 19,364,249 downwards.
AGTTCCTACATTGGCCACCAGATCACAAAGTGAGCTACCCTCTCTACTTCGAATATCAAGTACAGTGGTTTATTTTTGACTAAATGCTTCTGCTGCAGTTTCCTTCCTATAAAGGGAGCCTCAACAATACTTCTCCCTGTCACAAAACCAAACTGCATCTTTTCTTGGCTAACTCTTTTCCTAATTAGCTATAACCCTTTCTGTAACTTTCATGACCTGGTCCAGCAATTTGATACCTCTGTAATTATTTCTCCCTAAATCATATCATTAACCCTTGTAACAGTTGACTATAATGCAACTATACCAGTCAGGTATGATACCTTTCTGTATAATAACTGTATGGGGGATTAGTCTGTATCCCACTCTGCTTGTTATTTTTGGTATCTCAGCAGTAAATCCTCATAGACCAGGCTTTCTCTGTCTTCATATCCTTAATTGCTTTATCATACTGCTGTTAACTAGGATAGCAGGATTTTGTAGAGTCCATGTTTGGAAGACTCTTCTTCTGTCATGCATTCTCCACATTTAATAGCCTTTCATAGTAGCACTTCCATGACTCTTTCTTTTCAGAATTATAAAGCGCATGTGTACCACCATCCATCTAAACACACTTTTCTCCTGCAGCATCATGATTTTCTTTGTTACACTGTTTGGCAATGTAGAATACCCCATACCTTTGCTCCTCATACCATAGAACATTGGCAGACCTCTTCCATTCTGCTTCTCTCCTTGCTAAATAAACCTGTCTCCTAGCTTTTCTTCAAGTCACCTATTATATTTCTCTGCTACCCCCATTTTGCCAATTCCTCCAGGCCTCTCTCTTTGCTTTTATGGCTCTATCTATTTCACTATTCTGCCACCATATTATCTTTGGCTAAGCTGGAACTTTGCACCAGCCACAAATAATGTCTGCTGCCAGCAGTAGACTGTCTGAAGGAAACTTCTGACTCTCCTTTATGTTATAAGTCTGTATCTTCTTTTCTTTCTTGTTGAATGCTTCAACTAGTATTCCTCTAAACTTCTGAAGTTTGAGTTGCAAATGATCAGGTCATTTGCATTTCAGAATTCCAAGAGCTATGTTCCTTCCTCATTTCTAGGATCAAAGTCAAACATCTATGTAGACCGTGAAATCCATTGGGTTGCTGCCTATGTTCAAGAAATCACTACCCACAATGATAAGGTCACTGTCATTTGTCATGAAGGTAATCTGCCAAAAATCCTTTTGTTCATCTGCCAGTCTTGATTGAGGAGCATATACAAAGAGAAGTGTTGCTGCAGTATTTCCCAAGATTAGTCTTAGCTTAATTATCTTATCTCACACTCTGACTTCTTTGAACATCTCTATTCATTTCTCTGCCAAAAGCATGCTCAAATCTCCCACACCATCACTATTTCCCACTCAGAAGAAATTATATCTCTGTTCTTTACCCATGAGAAGTCTAGCTGAGGTTCCCCTCCATCTTACTTTTCTCACACAACACACACCTACACATCTATACACAACACTGTTCTAGCATTTTAATAATCTCTCTAGATTGGCTTTTCATTGTGGCCATATTGATTGTGTCTGTTTTAAGGTTGTGGATTGTTTGGGAAAACTAAGTGTGTAGCATTTGAAAAGAAGGTTCATGCAAATGTTTGCCCAAATGCAAAGGGCTTGTGCATGTGCCCAGTTAATTACAGAAACATTATTGCTCCATGAATTACAATATTGCTCAAGTCCTGAAAAATAGTATTACTGTTATTTTACTCTGTAAAATGTAAATGCTTTAAAATGTTATTTATTTTATGTTGTTATATTTTTTTTCATAGCTTTTTCAAACATTTTTATCTGTTTGGTATGTGCAACAGTGGAATAATGCTATGTATTGTGCTGTCATCATCTTTTATACAACCTTTCACTTCACCAACTGCATTATTAGGCTGCTCTTCATGGTCAGGTAAGAAAGATATTTGTAATATACCTATCAATGTATTTGTGTTTGAAAATGAGTTTACTGTTGTTATATAGCCCTAGTCTGCACTGATCCTGCTGGCCTATGGTCCATTGCTGGTTGTTCTTTACTCCCCAGGGAGGCTCTGATCAAGTAAACATAAGATTTAAAATATCTGACATTGGCATCATGTCTTTTATTGGGGCAGAGGACTACTTATTTGATGTGTTTCTTTCTAAGGTGACAGGCATAACTGCAGAGAGTTTTGGCTGCGATTATCTCTACCATCTTAGTGAAAGTGAACAGTTGTGGAGAGGCTCAGTTATTTGACGAGGTGTGGTGTGTAAATATACAAATGTATTTGAGGGGTGTACTTATAAATTTTATATGCTACATATTGTAAATAATGTCATTGATTATTGGGTTTTTGACAGGACAGTCATAATTCAATAGATTCCTAATAGTAGGAGTGGCAATATGTCAAAGCCATTACCACCACCACCATCATCATCATCATCATCATCGTTTAACATCTGTGTTTTCATGCTGGCATTTGTCAGACAATTTGTTGAGACAGCTTTTCTATGGTTGATTACTCTTATTGTTGCCAATCCCTAGGCCAGACGTTTTTCACAGACAGATGGAAACAAGTAACATTGCTTGTATAATGATGATTCTTATTTACAGCCATCACATAAAGTCAAAACAAGGTTATACACAGACAGACACACACACACACACACACTCATACACACAAACTCAAGGCTTGTTTATTCATGATGTTCCTACCCTTACCCACCCCACCATGTACACCAGAAGTTTGTTTTTCCCTCACTTCCCTTGACTAATCAGTAACAAACCCCAACCCCCTACTCTCTATGACTCCACACTCCACTGCTCACTCATTCATATATTAAATAAAAAAAAAATGTAAGTCATAACAAACACACATAACAAGGTATTCATTAACAACACTAGAAATCTGTATATATTTATTCTTTCAGGGATAATAGTTTGAATGGTACTTATCATAGCATATGATCAAGTGTTGGAGAAGGAATGATGGCAAATTTAATGAAATGGATAAAATTTATCATGTGTGTAAATCTGCCAACTTTTTTTTTCTTACCCCACATACTGATGCTGCCAGACTTTAATGTACCAATAACTAAGCAGCTTTACCACTGAAATCACATCCCTTCTTCTTGTAAGTTCTAAAACTTTAGTGCTTTAACTGTAAGTGTAGAAATGAGGAATGGTAGGTCTGTTAAAAGGGTGGAAATGTTGCAGAGGAGATGAGTAAATTTATGTTATGTAGAGGAGGTAAGATGGAAGGGATCCTCATCCAAACTACTCACAGGCAACAAAAAACAGTAGAAATTCTTCTGCATTAGATTACACTCACACCAGGAAACAGCTTCACTAGTCAGTTAAGGTGAGACAGTGTCACATGACAACTTGCTGGGGCTGCCTGCTGGAGCCTATGCGGCAGGTATTTAAAGGAAAATTTGACAAGATAGTCAGTCACCGGCTGACACTCGCTGACGATACATCGAAGAGGCCAGGGAAGAGAAGAAAGAAGAAGAAAGAAGACATGTACCCAACACCAGAGCTGAACACACCTCCGAAAGGGGGGGCCCCGCCACGTCAAAATGGTAGAGGAGTAGGGGCTGAAACCGGACGTGGTTCCTCCTGATGATGTCTTGAGCTAACTGGATCCTATAAAGGAGCTGTTGTGGTAGCAAACCACGAAACACGGTTGTAATTCCGCAAATACCAAAACCTTTCCTGGTGAGGAATGCACCTCCTAATATAGATTACAGGATAGTGACTTCAGAGTTGGAATGGGGCAGACACAGGTGACTTGGAGAAGGAAGATATAGAATCTAAAAGACCCAGAATTGGGAATAGATTTGGAAGAATTTTAATTGATGCATGTGACTGTTGGGAAGAAAACTTGTAGCATAGATGGCAACTGGGAATTTCTCTGAAATAACGTGAATAAGGCTACAAATCAGACATGTAAATGGAGGCAGGTTTGGAAAACATAGAAGGAAGATGGTAGAAGAAAGCGTTACCTAATGCTATAAAGATAGCTAAATGATAGGTATACGTGACTGAAGGTGAGGCAGAAAGGATGAGATGTACACTTGTTCTGCAGTGTGAGGATCAGAGGCATGAAGTGTTCACGATTGCAAGACAAGGTATGAGAGAAAATGGAAGTGTATTCAGAATTCTGAAGCTATCCTCACCATTGACATGGAAGACAAGGAAGTAGCTTGGAAGTGTTGTTATGAAAGGCTACTGAACAGGAAGGATGCATGGGATCAAAGAGGTGCTACCTAATTTTGACCTTACAGGAGGACGAGCAATTCAAGGTGACAGCAATGTGGTAAGAGAAAGCAATCAAGGATGTGAAGAAAAGGAAAGCTGTGTGTTCATCAGGGATAGCTGCAGAGATATACTAAATATCTGGTGAGGTAGCATAATAGTTACTATCCAGATAGTTAATCAAGCCATACGAGAGGCTGTCATACCCAATGACTGGCATGACAATATCCTAAGCTGCTGTAAAGATAAAAGAGAAACGACTATAGAGGTATCAAACTACTAGATCGGGTTATGAAGGCCACAGAAAGAGTCATAGCACACTTAATAGGTGACAGTAAAGCTTCATGTGATACAATTTGGTTTTGTCCTTGAAAGAAGCAGTAGCAGGGAAAATACTTGGCCAAGAGTAAACCTCTATTCCTGACTGCCATTGATCTGGAGAAAGCTTTTGACAGAGTACCAGTAATTTAGTGGTCACTGAGGAAAATAGGCGTAGTTCAATGTAACGGCTGTACAAGCTATATATTCAAAGATATAGTTGGTAAAGAGAGTCAACAACAATTTTTGTTTTGGTGTAATTGCAGATCATTTTTTACTTCCTCTTGTATATATACTACACTCTGGCCATCACTTGCAATCACATATGACTGCTGTGCTATACAAGGCTGTGTGCAAAGAAGAAATCCATTTGAGAAATTACATATCCTAAATCTGTTATTGTGAATCACTTACACCACAACCATGTTGTAACCACCATGTATTGCCTCTTTACTTATTTTCAAGGATAAAACTTATTTATTGATTTTACTTATTGAACAACTAAATTTTACACTAGTTCACACACTCACACACACAAATTAACATATACATATATGTTGGTTTTATGCACAATGTCTGTCTGTCAAATTTCACTTACGAGATTTTGGGTAATTTGACAAATTCTATCATTGTTTTGATAAAAATTGTTCATTGCTTGGAAAATATTGGTCAAGTTTAGTAAAATTTCATATGTACTCAATGCATGAAGTGTCATAGTTGGGCCCAAGGCCCCATGAAGAGCCCTCTGTAGGAGCTAGCTTAAAAGCTGCCTGATACGGTGGCTTTTAAGCTGGTAATTTTATAAATTTTGGTGATGTGAAAGTAGATGGTTTTCCAACTTGCATTTGGTGCTGTTTTTAGTAGGTATGAATCAGTTTAATTGTATATCTTTTGTTTATCTTTCTTTCTTTCTCTTTCCTCCCTCTCTCCCTTCCTTCGCATTCCTTCCTTCCTTCCTTATTTCATTTATTCATTCATTCATTCTTTGTATGGGATTTTTGATTAGTGTGGTGGATGAAGATAGTGTTCTGAAGCTATGTTGTTAGGAAAAGAATGCATTGTTTAGTATTGTTAAGAATGAATCTTTCTAGACTGGTTTAAAGAGTAGTGAGGCTATTGTTCACAGGCAGTTGAGATGAGTATGTGTAGGTGATGTTACTTTGGTTACACTTGCTCAATTTTCAGAGCAAATTTAATAGTGTTGATGAGGAGTTGATGATGCTAGTGAGTGCAATAATTTCTTCAGATCCTAAGTATTTTATATCTATTTATGTGATTTTTGTCAGGCCCTTGCAATCTTCTGCTATATTTCTGATATATAATGGAATAAAGTGTTAAGGTCCTGCTCTAAGCACGAAATTCATTTTATACATGTAGTGTTCTTGGTGACTATTTAAGGAAGTCTTTTGGTAAAGAAGTTTGGTTACTGTTGAAATGTGGCTATGCCACATTGTACATGTGGTCTGCTGAGAGTGTTCTTCATCCTGCTAATTATTCTCAGTAGTGTTTTACAACTTCATTTGTAGTTTATAACGAATACAAATGTTTATTAATCTAATATGTTTAATTTCCTTTTTGGTCTGTTTTGATGTTTTGAGGTTGTTTCTAGTTCTGTTAGATTGGTTGTTTTAACTTTGTTATTAGTATCGTTCTTTTGTCTTTTTGTGGATTATATATCTTGGATGCTTTTCCAATTATTTTGTTAAACGTATGTACTGCAGAATCTGTGTTTCTGATTTTGGAGTAGAGGAATTCCAAAAACCTGAATATTGTTTGTTGGTTTAAGTGATTCAACTGAATTTTTTTGAAGTATTTAAAATGTTTTATTCATTGATGAGTATTTGGTGATAATGATTGGCAGGTGATTAGCAGAAAGTTGGGATATTCTTTGCCATTTGGTCGTGATACTTGGTATGTGAATGAGCAAATCTATAATCAAAGGTGTCCACTCATGACTGTACTATGTTTTGTATATCTTAGATAACATTATCCAGTGTATCCTTTCTGCTTTCAAAATTGTAGGATATAATTTAATGGGGGAATTGGCAGCTATTTCTTGCAGGTGAACAACTATGTAGAAATTTCCTTATTTGCTTGACTTAAGTTTGTTGAGATATGAAGGTGTGTTGGTCATTTAGGATAGAAAAGGACTTTAGATGTGATACTTCTTGTCTCTTGCCTGTGTTGATTTTGTGCCAGGTGGTGTTGCCTGTATTGAAGTCTCTCAGTATTAAAATAATTTAGTAACTCCTGATAGGATGGTAGTGTTGGTTTTCATTTTGAATGCTTCCATTTCTATCCTACTCTCATGCTCTCCTTATAATCATGTATTGAGTGTTGTAGTACCTATGCATTATTTTATTTAGGTAATGGGAAATAAAAGTAATTTTTAAACTGTTTTTATGTTCAATTTTTTGTATTACATGGTGTTCATTAGTTACTTTGGTTGTTGTGTATTTTGTGCATAATACTTTTGTTTTAGTTTTGTTTTGTCATTGTAGTGCTATGTACAGGCAACAAGTTCTTGTTGGTGCTGAGAGTTGCAAGTAAAAAGGCGTACTTCCAGTTTACTGTATTCTGAAATTTTAAAAAGTTTTCTCCTTATCCAGATAGTGGGAATTGCTTCAAGGCAAATTTGGCTGCTAATTCTAAATCAAGTGGACAGGGCAGTTGAAGTTTTACTACTAGTGGATAGCCGTTTCAACTCTATTTGGAGCAAATTTGTAACTTGACTGTAGCCAATCAACTGAAGTATTTATTTAATAATCAATTTGTCTTTATTGCAAAACCTGCAGTCTTACATAGAAGACATATAATCCTAGTTTAGTGAAGAATGTATGATTTTTATTAGTTTCATCATATGTAAAAAAAAAAATGCATTTCAGTCACTAGATTAGTGTATCTGTGAACATAATGCAGCAGTTTCTGTCATAATATAAACAGTTACTCACAAGTACAGTTGAAAAAGGAATGCATTATCAGGTTTTTCTGTCTTCTGTTCTACTCTTTTGGTTATTTTCCTGTCGTTTTTATTAATTGTGTATTGTGATGTTTCCATCCATATATTAGCATTTATCTTAATGTCTCTGTAGGTAATTTTATCTACGTAAATAAAACAAAAGGAAACCACTTTTGCCATGGCTATTTTATATTTTGTGAGGATATGTCCCAGTGTTCGTTATTATTCTAGTGGGCATTTGTGTTGCTCATAATGCTTAGAAAACTACCTTCAGTTGATATGTTTACAGGGGAAGGTTGAGACTCATTATCCTGTAAATATAGACTAAGTGGAATGTTGTGAAAACCATCTTGGTTTGTATTATTTTCTATAGCACGATGGGAGTGCATCTGATCACCTAAAATTAGGTTAATAGTTGAGTTGTACTAAAGACTCGGTTCATAATCTTGTGAATTTTATTTTGTCTTAGCAATTGTTCTGCTTCTATTGCAAGATCTGCATTTGCATCTTTGCATAATCATGCATCACTTCATCTGACATTGGAAGTCTGTTACAATTAGCCAGATCCCAAAGGATTTGTCCCCACCATGAGTAGGTTGATGATAGGAGATGAAATTTGAACAAAGAGTTGCAACAGATAGCATATTGTATCTCATTTAAGGCTCTAACAATTCTGTTTATCTCTATGAGTAGTAGATACTTTATTTATCAACTATTTAAAAATGAAATGCAAAGTTGACTTTGGTAGGATTTGAACTCAGAGTGCAGAGATACAAACTAACAAATCTGTCAATTCACAGCCTGCATGTTATTCTTTTGTATTATTTTTTCATACATTGAGTTCTGTTGTACTTATGCTTTTTTTTTACCTTTGCAGGGCCGATTGACAACTTTACAACAGTTCTAGTATTGTCTTGCATTACTGTGCACACCTGTAGACGCTATATTGAGAGTAGAAGTGTCAGCATCTATTCCTCAGCAACTATTTCCATACTTCACTATATTGCAGGCTTTATTCACTACTTTTCATTATCTGCCATCCCGACACTGGAATCGGCTGTCATTTGCAACAATACCAGTTAAGTTTTTCTTACGTTTCATTGTCTTAATTTGAAAAAACAAACAACACACACACACATGCTATACATACACACACCACACCACACACACACACACACACATGCACAGGATAAGGGTAAAATGTACATGACTCAGTGATTAGAGCGTTGGGTTCACAATCATGAGGTAGTGAGTTCAATTCTCAGACTGGGTTGTGTGTTGTGACCTTCAGCAAGAAACTTTCTTTTATTTTGTTACCCTAGCTAAAGTCTACTTCATGAATGAAAAATTTACAAAAACAGTTAATTCATACATTGTTAAAGAAAAGAAATATCTATTATAGTTATTCCTTTAAAAAAATTTCAAATCTAAATAAAATTATGCTTCTTGTAGTAAGAATACATTTTAAAACATATTTAAAATTGCTTAAAAAAAAGCAGAAATAGGCTCAAATTTGGAATTGAAATAACCTCTGACTTTTTAGAACAGCAGAAGACTTAATAGAACATAGTAATTTATTATAAGAGGAAATGATGATAGCATTAAATCAAAGTTTGCTTGACAGCATACAGGGTATAGCATTCAAAGGTATGGTATAACAGTATCCTAAGTGAGCAAAAGAAAAGTTTGAGCTACTCGTTATAGGGTCACAAATCTAGAGGAAGGTGTATTCAGCATAAATAACATGTAACACTTACTGTTAAAATGTGAATGGGATAAATGTTCGAACAGTCCATAATTAGTTATTTAGTTTTAGAATGTTTCTTCCTTCGATATTGTCCACATGGTAGAGTTGAGCTCTGACAGCGACATGACAAATTACGTTGGACTTTCTTGGAGGCTTGGCTGGGATTGCTAGGAAACTTCCCATGTCTAAGTGACTGACAGCAGTGTGTATCTATGCATGATGCCACGCAGTTGCCTGAACCAACCAAATCGAGCATAGCTGGATAACAGTTCCACCAACGGGAAATAGTGCTCCTACATGACCAGCTCAGACTGAAAGGGCGATTAAAATAAAGGAGAAAACACTATGAAAGAAGTTGTTTGTAGCCTGCTGCTCTGAAAGGTGGTCTCCTTGAGACAAAGCAAGCAAAACCTGACATAGAAATGTGATAGCAACTGTCCAGGAAACTGGAAATCACTGGAAGTCAAAGTATATGAGAGTGCAATGTTGGCTGCTGAGACATTAGCTGTGCCAAGACTTTGCCTGCAAGAGTGGTAAGTCGTTTGCAGAGGCAAAAGTGTTTTAAGTCTGCAAGAGCAGTGAATCACTTGCAGAAGCTGAAAGATTAGATGCAGGAAGAATGAAGTATGCAAAAAATGGTGTTCCAGTGTAACTGCTGGAAGCACTGTGAAACAACGCCAATTGCAGAATCTGATGCAGTATTCCCCAATGAAATCTGTGCATTGGAGACTGAGTTTGCAAGACTAGGTGTTGAGTAGAAGGCATTTCACAGCATTAAAAGGCATGTTACAGAATGGATGCACATGAGAGTATTAAAAAAATGCAAGGTAGTTGGTTGAACTAACCAAATTATGCATAACTGGATAACAGTTCCGCTAAAGGGAAATAATGCTCCTATAATGGTATGCAAATCCATTAACTTTGCATTGTTTACTACTGTTTAAAATAAGATATAATTTTTGTTTCAGAACTCACTTTTAAAGAATTGCACCTCAGCAAGTTGCACCTTCTACATCTCCTTGGGTTTTTACTTTTTGTAGTTTCTTCTTGGAAGCAGAACCATTATTGTATTATGCTGTCTAACCTAAGGAAAAAACAAGCAAGTAAGTATTTTATTGTTGCTTATTTTGGTAATACTGCTGACGTTGGTGTTGTTGTAAGGATCCTGATGGGTTCCAAGAATCATTTGGAGTTTTGAGTTTCATTTGCTCCTTGCTAAATACATTCCATTCTTTCAAATCTCTTTCTTATTCAGGTTACTTTTTAAATAGCAGTGAGTCCTTGAACTTCTTACCAATGAGGAATCTTATAAGTCTAGTACTTTTGTGTTTTGTCTCGTCTTTTTTTTTCCATATAGTGCCACTGAATAAAATAAAACAAAAAAAAACTATATGACACACATAGACATCTCAATACTGTAAACACTACAAATATTTCTTCACACACCAACACTCACACACACACAAATGCTAAGTGTATAAGATACGTCCATCCATCTTCACCCACTATTTTTGGAAGGGTCATAGGGTTAGAGTCCTCAGACACCGCCTTCATTGTATGCTATCAGAAGCAGCTGTCACTACACTTTTTGGCTGCATTCCCCAGTGTGACTACCTGAGACTATGGGTATTATCCAACCATTTTATGCTTTGTCTACCCTTATGTCTCCTGCCACTTGGCTTAGGTTGAAGAATATATACAAATGTGTGTGTATATCATCATCATCGGCATTTAACGTCCACTTTCCATGTTGCCATGAGTTGGACGGTTTGACTGAGGGCTGGCAAGCCAGAAGGCTGCACCAGGCTCCAATCTGATCACATATATATATATATTATATATATATATATATATATATCATCATCATCATCATCATCGTTTAACGTCTGCTTTTCATGCTAGCATGGGTTGGACGATTTGACTGAGGTCTGGCGAACCAGATGGCTCCACCATGCTCCAATCTGATCTGGCAGAGTTTCTACAGCTGGATGCCCTTCCTAATGCCAACCACTTCGAGAGTGCAGTGGGTGCTTTTAAAGTGCCATCGGCACAAGGGCCAGTCTGGCGGTACTAGCAACGGCCACGCTCGTAAATAGTGTTTTTTACGTGCCTCCTGCACAGGAGTCAGTCCAGCAGCACTGGCAATGACCTCGCTCAAATGTTTTGTTCATGTGCCAGTGAGGCGATGCTGACAACGATCACGCTCAAATGGTGCTCTTTACGTTCCAGACAGCTGCTCTGGCAGTGATTCCGCTTGGATGGAGCTGTTAGTGCTCCACTGGCAAAAAGTAAAAGTGAAGAAAATAAATGCATTCATAAAGCCAATTACGCATAGGTTTGGAGTTTAGGATTTGCTAGCTAAAGAACAAAGGGAGGTGGGCAGGTACACAGAATTTAGGGGTATTCTGTGAATATAGGTTAAATGTTGGGTGAGGGTACGAAGGCAATTGAATAAGATCTAACTTTTAAGGAGTTGTAGTGTTTAGCACAATTGATTTATCTGGTAAAGGGGCAAGATGTCTGGGATTGTTTTTGTTGTATGGACATCCCCAGACGATAAATAGGCTAGTCCAATACATATAAATAGTGGACGTGATAGCTAGACGAGAAGTGTTGTGTAGAGCAAGCCGAAGCCATTGGTAGACTAGATGTCAAGTTCTGTTGAGTCGAGTTGTCGGAAGTGAGAGTTCGGTAGTTGAATAGAGGTATGTTATTAGTGAAGGCACGCCATCCGAACATGCGATATAACAGTGGCAACGAGGTTTCAAATAGCACCGAAATGGAAGAGTTACTGAAAGCAGTTGTCAAACAACAAGAGCAGCAACTACAGAAGTTAAGAGAATTGTTACTGCAGTCAAGAAATACAACAGAATCATTTTCAGCAGATGGTGTTGTAAATTCCATCGAAGAATTTCACTACAAACCGGATGAAGGAACTACTTTTATTGCATATTACAGACAATACGAAGACATATTCCGAGAGGAATGCAAGGAATGGTCTAGTGAAAGGAAAGTAAGGCTCCTTTTGTGAAAGCTTGTCCCTCCGGAACATGAAAGTTTTTGTAACTTTATTTTGACGAGAAAGCCTACGGAATTGTGTTTTGATGAAACAATAAATATTTTGACTAATATTTTTAGTGAGTAAAGTTCGCAGTTTAGCATTCAATGGGAATGTTTAAATTTAAAGAAAAATGAGTTCGACGATTTTGTAACATATGCCGGTATGGTTAATAAGGTTTGCGAAAGGTTTAAGCTGGAAGAATTAACGCCAGATATGTTTAAGTGCCTAATATTTGTTAAAGGGCTGGTGGCAATGGAAGATGCAGAAATTGGAAAAAGAATATTATCAAAGCTGAATGAAGATGTGAAACTAATCTTGTAGAAAGTGGCTGAGGAATGCCAATAAACCTTCGAGAAGATACAAGAAAAATAGAAGACAATAATAATAATGTACAAACATGTAAAGAAAATACTGATAGAAGAAAATAAATAAATTCAAAATGGTGCTATGGTGTGGGGACCAACATTTGAGGAAAGATTGCCCCTTTAAAGATAAAACATGTTTTAAGTGTGGTAAAATTGAGCATATACAGACGAAATGCCGGTTGAAGAAAATTGCAAAACCGAAGAAAGTCTACTCAACAAAAGTAAATTATACCATACAAAATCTATGATGGTAGAAATAAATGGTTTTCAGACCAAAATGCGATTAGATACCAGTTCAGATGTATCAATAATAAATATTGCAACATAGAGTAAGATAGGTAGGCCGGCGTATAAAAAAACTACTAGGATAGCTCACGGTGTGTCAGGGGAACAAAGTTCAATTCTTGGGTGAAATTTCACCAGAAAGAAAAGTGAACTAATGGTATCTAAGAATACAATGAATCTGTTCGGGACAGATTTAATTCTTCGGGAAGAATTCGACATGTGGTATCTACCACTGAATACACTATGTAATAAGGGGAATATGTCACAGTCTGTGTCAGAGAAAGCATTGGAAAAATTGAAATTTAAATTGAAAAAGATGTATCCTGATGTGTTTTTGAAAGAAATCCGTAGGTGTAAAAAAAATCAAAGTAAAGTTTGAGTTGAAAGAAAATGCAGTGCCAGTGTTCAAACCAAAGAGGAAGGTACCTTTTGCAGCGTGAAATCAATTTGAGAAGGAATTAAAAAGATTGGAATGTATGGAGGTAATTGAAAAGGTAGACTACTTTGAGTGGGCAGCTCCTACTGTATATATTCAAAAAAGAAGAACAACGAAATAAGAGTATGTGCAGACTTCTCAACTGGTCTTAATGATTGTTTAAAAGATTACAATTATCCACTTCTGAGGCCAGAAGAAATATTTGCTAAGTGCAATGGTGGGAAAATTTTTTTCCAAGCTGGATTTGTCAGAAGCCTACCTCCAATTACTGGTAGATGAAGAATGTGCTGAAGTATTAACAATCAATATTCATAAAGGTCTCTCACCATTTCAAAAGACTGCTATTTGGGGTTAAGGTCGCACCAGCAATATTTCAGCAAGTGAAATCAGATTGGAGCCTGTTGCAGCTTCCTGCCTTCCCAGACCCCAGTCAATAGCAGTCAAAAACCACTATGAAGCCACTGTTATCACATATTTTATCTCCTCACAATAAAGCTGTCTGCAAATGACATGAGATATAGAATCCATAATTGAGGTATAAAAGTTTAATTCTTTATTGCAATGTCAATGTTAGGAACCAATTACACCATATTATATACTGTTCCATAAAATAACAGATATAAACAATATAACAATCCCATTCCTCTCATCCAGAGAATATTCCTAGAGATACAAATTGATGCAAAATCATGCCTTGGAATTCAGAATTTGAATGTGTGGATAGAGGTTGACACTTTATTCTTTCTGGTCGGGATACATTTAAGCCGCAAAGAAAATAAACAAAAAGACTTTTAAAATATACATTGAATTTTTTCGTATTTGCATATTCATATAAAATATATGTCTTTGAATTAAATATTAGATATATATATATATATTAGATATTTAAGCTGCCAAGTCCTTCAATGTCTGGATTCAAATAACCATAAGTGCAAGAATGAACATACAAATACCTAAAAAATTCAATGTATATTTTAAAAGTCTTTTTGTTTATTTTCCTTTAAATCTCACCTACTGACGAGTACAAATTCAACCTTTGTGATATTCTCTCATTGTGGAAATCTTGGTCATTTTGTCAGAAACAATTGTTTGGGAGTATGAAATAAAAGATAATCCATTTTAACATCCAATCTACTTCATTTCATTTCTCTGACGAAATTTATTGAACTTTGTTTTATAAATTATGTCTTATATTGATTATTTGTTTACATACTTTCATACCTATATGATTTTAAAATTTGTAAATTATGTACAATGAAAAGGCAGATAAAAATTCATAAATAACATATGACGAAAAGAATATATATTCTTCAGGATAAATATAATATATATTGATATTTATATTAATAATAATAAAATTATATATGTGTGTATGTATATATATATATATATATATATATATATATATATATATATACATACACACACACACATACATTCATTTATATATATATAACAATATATATGGCATAGGAGTGGCTGTGTGGTAAATAGCTTGCTTACTAGCCGCATGGTTCCGGGCACCTTCGGCAAGTGTCTTCTACGATAGCCTCAGGCCTACCAAATCCTTGTGAGTGGATTTGGTAGACAGAAACTGAAAGAAGCTCATCATATGTGTGTGTGTATATATATATATATATATATATATATATATATATATATATATATATATATTTATATGTTTGTATGTCTGTGTTTGTCCCACCCCACAATCACTTGACAACCGATGTTGGTTTGTTTATGTCCTCATAACATAGTGGTTCAGCAAAAGGGACTGATAGAATAAGTACTAGGCTTACAAAGGGGTCAATTTGTTCGACTAAAAGTAATGCTCCAGCATGACTGAAACAAATAAAAGAATAAAAGAAAATAATGAGAGAGACGGTGATCCCTGATTGGTGGAATACTTAACAGTTGGTTTCGGAGTATCTGATGGTGGATCTATGTCTCTTCAGGTGATTACAAGATGTGTCCTCTGGAAATAATGACTGTGCCACAAGATATCAACTCGGTTTGTGCTTAGAAAAGCAGCAAATTAAAAGATACTTCATCATCATCATCATCGTTTAACGTCTGCTTTCCATGCTAGCATGGGTTGGACGAATGACTGAGGGCTGGTGAACCAGATGGCTGCACCAGGCTTCAATCTTGATCTGGCAGAGTTTTTACAGCTTGATGCCCTTCCTAAGGCCAACCGCTCCGAGAGTGTAGTGGGTGCTTTTACATGCCACCGGCACGGGGCCAGTCTGGCGGTACTGGCAATGACCTCGCTCGAATATTTTACACATGCCACTGGCACAGGTGCCAGCAAGGCGACACTGGTAACGATCACGCTCGAATGGTGTCTTTTATGTGCCACCAGCACAGAGGCCAGATAGCCGCTCTGGCAACGATCATGCTCAGATGGTGCTCTTAATACCCTACTAGCAGGGGGCTCAAGTGCCAGTAAGGCGACGCTGGTAACGATCACGCTCGAATGGTGCCTTTTAAGTGCCACCGGCATGGAAGCTGGTTAGCCGCTCTGTCAATGATCACACTCGTATGGTGCTCTTTGCACCCCGCTAGCACGGACGCCAGTCATCGAATTTAATTTTGATTTCACTTGCCTCAACAGGTCTTCACAAGCAGAGTTTTAGTGTCCAAAGAAGGAAAAGGTACGCATAAGTGGGCTGGTAACGCCCCTGGCATAGGCCACGAGATTATAGTCTCATTTGGCTGCCGGGTCTTCTCATGCAGAGCATATTTCCAAAAGTCTCGGTCACTGAATGCATAATACAGTGAAAATGTATTAAATATAACTGTTAACAGTTTTGGATATATAAATGCCCATGCTCAGGCTACATGGCACACTTACACTCACTTGTACCAACATCCACAAAGATATAAGCATACACTCACATAGTGGATTAAATAACTACTTATTGTTTATAAGAATGGATGAGCTAGTTTTAAGTTTAATTCGTCCTTAAGGTAAATTATGATTATTAATTTGGTTAATGGTTACTCAAATTCTTGGTTATGGTTACTCATTTCCACCTCATTGTGCGAAAGTGCATTTATAAGCGTGTAAGCATCTGGAGAGTCTTTCAGAAACTTGATTAATGATCTTCTGATTGGTCCACAAAATAGACAGAGATTCCTAAAAGCAGAGTGTACATCTCCTGGATGCTTATAAATGCACTTTCACACAATGAGGTGGAAATGAATTTGAGTAATCATTAACGAAATTAATAATCATAATGTTGTGCATACCTTATTGTGAACCAAGTTAGATCATATTTACTTTTATTGTCTTTAAATCACCACACAAAATTAGCCAAAGATTTTGAATGCCTCTTGTTGATTTTCTTGATGCTGGCAACATGGTAGTAATAACAATTCTTGAATGAATCAGCCATTGCTCTAATGTAAACATATGGTCATCCCCTTGTGTGTATGGTACATTTATATACAAGATTCATACTCTTAAAGAGGGTCATCAGTGGGCATTTTGATTTTTCTCTGCATGAGAATTTATTACATTTAGTTGTATTTGTGGCAGTTCTGATTTCATCTCCTGTTGGCTATATTACGATTATTGCTACCACCATGATGTGACGTTTTTCAGTCTGTTTTATATCTCCTTTCTTGGCATTTGGATGTATATGTTGGCTGTTTTTAAATTATGTCAAGAAGGAAGTAGTTCACATGTCATAAGTTATAGTTCCAGTAGGTGGATTATTGAACTGCTGGTTCATTTTACTGTTATTGATGTGGTGCATATGCTGCTCTAAATTAATAGAATTAGTGTATGATAGCTTCATTGTGTGTGTATTAAAAATAGCATGGTATCTATTGGATTTTGGGAAACATTGTCTAAAACGGCAGAAAATTCCATAGTGATCTTTGTTGAAACATTTGAACTGTGATTGGGTTGTAGCAGAGGACATCATGATTCTTATATTTGTTGTTCAGCTTATTTGTTCTTGTTTGTTGTACAGGGTTGGGATTTAAATATTTAACTATCAATTGATAAATTGGAAGTTTATCATTTCTTTAATCTGGATCTGTTCAAAAACCATTCTATGACTAATGTACAGAATCTTCCTTGTCTGTTTTTTAATGTCATATTTAAGTACCACTGAGTTTTCTGTATATCAGAAAATTTCCAAGCAGTTCAGTGTTGCTGAGTTATAATTGAGACAACAAGTCATCATTGTGAACAGAGTGTCGTATGTTTCACCTTTAATTCTCATATTCATCATCATCATCATCATCGTTTAACGTCTGTTTTCCATGCTAGCATGGGTTGGACGCTTCGACCGGGGTCTGGGAAGCAAGGAGGCTGCACCAGGCTCCAGTCTGATCTGGCAGTGTTTCTACAGCTGAATGCCCTTCCTAACGCCAACCACTCCTTGAGTTTAGTAAGTGCTTTTTACGTGCCACTGGCACAGGTGCCAGGGTAGGCTGGCAATGGCCACGATCGGTTGGTGGTTCTTACATGCCACCGACATGGAAGCCAGTCATGGTGGTGCTGGCATCGGCCACGTATGGATGGTGCTTTTTAGGTGCCAGGGTAGGCTGGTAACGACCACGAACGGGTGGTGCTTATTCATGCTTATGAATATTAAGTTAAATACTCGCAAGTGAGATGTTGTTATATGTATAATAAATTTTTATGTTTTTCATTTTCAATATTTTGCAGATCAAATAAAGAATACAGATTATTATATTCCCGATGGAGATCTCTTCAAGTTCATATCTTGTCCCCATTTTCTCATGGAAATACTTATTCATGTATCATTTAGCATGATGTCATATTTTTCTAATATACCTCTGTTATCTTTACTTTTATTTGTGATTACCAACCAATTAATTTCTGGTTTCTTGAACCATAGGTGGTATAAAAACATGGTACCATCCTATCCTCAAGAAAGAAGAGCAGTTATACCTTTTCTATTTTGATATATTTTATATATTTTTATATACTTCATATCTTTAAAAACATTATGCTCAAAATTTCCTTTTGATTTGAAATAAAATAAAATTTATTAAAATCCATGTATTACCTTTCATTTATGGTTGTCATCAGAAGCTATTGTAGTACCAGCTAATGTAGGACCAGCTGAGCAACTCAGTAGTATGCCTGTCAACTCCAGTTTCTTAAATCTTAATTACCTTACATTTCTTTATGCAAACTAGATATGCTGGTTAGTTGATATAGTTGACACTTCTCATTTGCAATATTTTCATCTATCTACAGTACAGTAGCTCACAGCTCTTGGTATAGTGTATTAAATCATCTAAATAGTCTGAACTCCTACAGTTTTATGTCAGCTACCCCTGGAGGAAAATGTTTCAACTCTAACTCTCTAAGTCAGCTTGGTAGGTAATGAAAACAATCATTCTAGACATGTCCCTTCACATCACTCACACAGACAAATCCCCAAAGCTTCAAATCATTAGTTGTTTGCTCATAGGAGCATAGCATACAGTAAAATCAGTTTTAAATCAAATCACCACAAACTGGGAGGTTTTTACCTTCCACCGTAATACTTGGAAAAGTACTATCAGAGAAGCAGAGGCTACCTTTGGGTATTACACAACTTATTTGTTCTCTAATCTTTTAAATTGTGGTCTGAACTTCTAATTTCTTGCCACTAGGTTATACATCATATTTGCATATTTCTCTGTTAGCAGCACTCCTACTGAAAAGCACTTTCACATTTGTTGCAACAAAGTACACTCAGTTCAATATGGCAAAGGTTTCTGCCCCTGCATTAAACATGAAAACATCCTAAGGTTAGGCAGTAGTGTTTAACCAAGCCTATTACTCCAAAGTTGTTCCCATCTAAGAAAAGGACCAAGCCGTTATACTACAACACTAACAGTAGAGAAGTTATACTAGACATTTTTTTTGCCCTGCAGCGGTTGTTTGTAGTGACCACAGTGTCTAGATGGGCTTTCTTTGCTGATTCTGTAGAAAACACTTCTCTCCTCAGACGCTCCTCTGATTTTTGATTGCAAGTTTGCAAGTTTCTCAGGAGAGGAAGACCAAGGAGAAAGAAAACAGTGAAAAAATAGAAGAGACGGAGTAAATAGTTTAAAAAGATATAGTAAATGACAAAAAAAGATAAATTTTAATAAAGATGCATATAGGTTGTGAATGGGTCAGAAGTTTATCAGACTAAAAAGTTACTGATAAAACTGGTGAGTGATACATGAGCTTTCAAGTTAGCCCTGATTGATTAGAGCTGTAGCAGAGCTACATAACTTAGGCATAGTAATATGTGAGTCGACCTACACAGCAGACAAATATATCAACGAGGTAGCTAGCCTTGCTTTGATACACTAGCCTCGTTATGAGCTACACTAGAAATGGTCTCAGTTCCTGCCAGGTTTTGGTCAAAGACACATGTCTTCACTGCAGCTCTGTGTGTGTGTGTGTATATATATATATATATATATATATATATATATATATATATATATATATATATATGTCTACGCATGCACGCACATACACACGCATTTATGATCAGGCACGCACCACTACGCTCATATACACATCTCTACACGCACATACACATACATACGCGGATATACAAAGCGTAGTTTATGCGCACATACATATACATAAACGGAAAGACGTATATACAAATATAAACACAGACACAAAAAGCAGACCGTAAAACATTCACATTCGCCGCAAAACTTGAATATACAAATGAGTTATATATGTATATACACAAATACACTCTCCTGTCTGTTAAACACATCTACACCTGCAGATATGATGGCCGTCCACCCGTGACCGAGGAAGACCATTGCCGACCTTCAGGAACATTGTGCGCTCTAGGACTAACTTATATTTTGCATTTGCGGCTCCGTTGGTGGCTAATGAGCCCTGCTCTTGACAAGCATACACGACTGCAAACATTGCAGACCAAGCTTTCCCCATTCACTATACGAGCCGTGCGCTTTCGCGCAGCTCGCCTAAGTTCTTCATGCTGGATACGTGCTCTCTCAAAAGTGTCGATCCCCTCCTTAACCTGCTTCCTCCATCTGTGACGATGACAGGCATTGTTCTCCCAGTCAGTGTCCTGCATATCACAGGCCTTTAATGAGGACTTGACACAGTCCTTAAATCGCAGCCATAGTTTCTGCCGGAGTCTCCTTCCATTCACAAGTTCTCCATAGAGCATCTGCTTAGGAATCCTGCTATCCTTCATTCTAATAAGGTGTCCAGTCCAACGTAACCGGTGCTTGTGCACCATCGCCTCAATACTCACGATATCAGCTGTCCTCAGGACCTGCGTGTCTGGAATTTTTGAGGTCCAGCCAACATTGAGAATGTGTCTGAGACATCTCTGATGAAAGCGTTCAAGGACCCTTACCTGACGTTTGTACAGAGTCCATGTTTCACATGAGTAGAGGAGCGATGACAGTACACATGCACGGTACACAGCAACTTTTGTTTGCTTTGCGATGCCATGTTGGGACCAAACACGAGACTGAAGAGATCGGAAGGAATTAGTTGTTCTCTGCAACCTGAAAGATATTTCCTCATTCAGGGAGCAAGAACGGCTGAGTGTGCTGCCCAGGTAGACAAACTTGTCTACTACCTTCAGAATTGTTCTTTCAACTAAGATAGCTGGTTCCATATATGGATTTCCTGGTGCAGGCTGGAACATTACAACAGTCTTGTCCAGGCTTACGCTGAGTCCAAATGCCCTGCAAGAAGCAGAAATGCAATTCATGAGTATTTGCATGTCATCCACTGTATGAGTGACTAAGTCACAGTCATCCGCATAAAGGAGGTCACGAATAATAGACTGGGAAGCCTTTGAATTAGCAGCAAATCGGCGAAGATTAAAGAGGCGGCCAGAAGATCGATATCTGACATATATTCCCAGAGAGCTAACCTTAGCAAAAGCATGAGTAAAAGCAGCAGCAAAGTACAAAGAAAAGAGAGTTGGGGCAAAGATGTCACCCTGCTTGAGACCATTCTCTACAGGAATGGGTCCCGCCATGGCACCACCAACATTGACCCAAGCCTCCATCCCATCATGAAATGATTTAATTATAGATACAAAGTGATCCGGACATCCAAGTTTGCCAAGTATTTTCCATAGAAAGGCCCTATTTACAGTATCAAAGGCCTTTGTTAAATCAATGAATACCTGGACAAGATCCATATTCTGCTCATAGCACTTCTTCTGCATCTGTCTTGCTGTGAAAATCATATCCATTGTCCCTCTACCAGATCGGAAGCCACATTGAGATTCAGATTGGACATCATTTACGAGACACCCATTCAGACGGGTCAGAAGAATATTTGCCAGAACCATACCAGCAGCTGATAGTAGAGCAATACCTCTGTAGTTACCACACATTGTTCTGGCTCCTATTCCTTTATATAGAGGAAGAATAATTGCATCTTTCCAGTCTTTAGGGATTGCACCATCCCCCCAGACTGCACTAATAAGTTCATGAAGGGACTGTGTGATGTAATTACCACCAAATCGCAAGACCTCAGCACAAATTCCATCCTTTCCAGGTGCCCTACCAAGATTCAATTTACTTATTGATGTCATTACTTCATCTATTGAGGGCGGGGAGTCTAAGGAGCCAATGATAGGTCTTTGTTGCATAGTATCAATCACTGTTTCATCCACAACTGACTCATGGTTTAGGAGTTCAGAGAAGTGTTCGATCCAGCGACCTGTGATTTCTGTTGATTTAGTAAACAGAGTGGAAGACTCCTTGGAAAGCAAAAGAGGTGATGTGGAACTCTTAGGTCAATAAGCTCCCTTCATAAGATGGTAAAGTTTCTTGCTGTCATTTGCATCAGCAGCAGCCTGAACATCACGAGCAAGATCCTCCCACCACGTGTTCTGCATCTTCCTGAGAGATCGCTGCAGTAGTGATTTTATACTGTTATAGTGGGCAAGTGCCAGACTTCGCTGCACAGTAGACAGTTCTCTGTGCAGCAACACACTGTGGGCATGGCGCTTTACCACTAATAGTCGCATCATCCTCATCAAACCAATCTCTGTGTCTGGCAGTAATATACATCAGTGTTTCGGTTGCACATTGAACAACCTGGTCTTCCCATGCTGCAGCAGTTTCAATGCTGGACAAGCGAGTCTGAAGCTCTTTCCTAACCACAACATCATATACTTTGTGGACATTTAGACGGCGAGGAATGCTGACTGGTCCTCTTCTCTCTTTCGCCCTAATCACCATTCGAAACTTTGCTCGCACCAGACTGTGGTCTGTCCAGCATTCTGATCCATGCAAGGACTTGACATTACAGATGTCATAAATGTCGCGCTTGCGGATGAGGACATAATCCAGCAAGTGCCAAACTTTGGACCTTGGATGCATCCATGTTGTTGTGTGATCACCTTTGTGCACAAAATGAGTGCTTGCAATGTAAAGTCCATGTTCTTCGCAAAGCTCCAGTAGCATGAAACCATTGCTATTCATTTTCCCTACTCCAAAACGTCCTAGAGAGTTCCATGTTTGACAGTCTGTTCCAACCCTGTCATTAAAATCCCCCAGTAGAATGACTTTATCAGAATTGGGGATTTTCCTAAGTATGGCTCCAGCTGAGTATAAAAAATAGCTTTATCTTCATTACAACAAGTGCTTAGGCACTTATTAGAGTAGCAAACCGCTTACCTTTCAAGTGCAACCGTAGCGTCATTATACGTTCATTTATAGGAACAGGGAGCTCTCCCAACTTCTTAAGGATATCAGATCGGACTGCAAAACCAACATCAGCCTCTCTGCGCTCCTCCTTCTGCCTTCCTTTCCAAAAAAAGGTGTATCCACGTCCTACTTCCTCAAGCTGACCACCACCTTCAATACGAGTCTCTGAGAGTGCAGCTATATCAATTTTATAACGGTTCAGCTCACGAGCAACAAGTGCAGTGCGTCTTTCAGGCCTACAATCACTCCTGTTGTCCAACAGAGTGCGCACATTCCAACATGAAATGTTTAAGTTCCGTCCAGATTTTATAGATAAAAGACTCTTTGTTTTTCGAGCGCAGGGTGGACATCCGTCAGTCGCGCTAAACTGACCAGATATGGAAAGACAGGCAATTTTTGGTTCACCTTTTCTAGAACCTCCCCGGTCTCCGGGTGAGCAGTGCCCTCTCCAAATGGAGCTGCTCAGACACACATGCAGCTACCGAATCCTACCGCTGTCTTGGGCGACAAGGAGACGACTTTGTGTCTAGCATGGGCCACCTACGTGCAGGTCGCTGACTACATGCTTCCAACCTGCCAGGCCTGCATGCTTCACCACCTTCCCATCGCCGCAGGACTTCCGAATAAAAAAAATACTAAAAATGAAGACAATATATACTAAAAATAAGATAAATATATACAAAAAAATGCACATATCGAGCAGAGGTCGGCAATGCCTGTGCAGAGTTTTAGGTCCAATAAGACTTGCACAACACCTCATAGACCCTCTCCACTTTATTGACATTATCCAGAGACAAGCCGGAGCAAGATGTCTGGTGCCAATATGAGTCGCAGGCTCAGGGATTGTGGGAGCGCCGTGATTTCTAGCACAAACCAAAGATCCCCAAAATGTCCAATGCCATTCTCTACATATCTGGTTTTATATCAGAGTGACCTTCTCCTAGAGACATGCTTTAACAAAAGCTGAGGGGCGCCTCACTCCCAGTGGTCTTTCAGCACGTCGGACACCACCCCGGAATTTCTGCGTACTCGTGCTAACATTTATTAGATGGCCGTTGACTCTCAAAAGGTCCTCCGCCCTTTGACGAGTTTTGTTTTTCATCCCACAGGGTGTCCAATAAACACCCTCCTCACCAAGCAAGCTTGGTGGGGTTGCCGGTTTAGTCGCCGACGACCCGACCATGCAACAAGTTGTACTGGGTTACATGTTACCAGTAGCACTCGAAAGTGACCTGCAGATATATAAACGTATATACATACATATATGTATGAAGGAAGTAGACAAGTACAACAGGCAGAGTCTTGCACTCGTATATATACAATCATTCGTACACATACACATTTGTGTGAATATACACACACATACACATTAGGTATATACTACATGCGTATAAGTTACACAATTATAAAGGGTGAAAAATAATGCACAGAAAAATATATATAAAGCAATAAAATATATATAAAAATATATAAGAGATGTTAAGACATGAAAGGCTTGTACGTGGACATAATATAAAAAGCAGGTTCTATCTGTGATCTTGGGGATCCAAAAACATAGCAAATGTTTTGCTATATGTGGACATGACCCCAAAAGTTCAGTTCTTGAATTTAGACATGTAGCGGTGTCTAAGGAACTTTTCCAGTTGAGCCATCTTTCCATATCGCAAAGACTGCACTTTCCACTGCCGTTGGTGTAAGGCTTACACTTGGCCAAGATCTTCCAGTGAATCTTCTAGCTGACACCTTTTTCTTTTAAGGACCATATATACCTGGATAATTTGGTTGTTTTCCTTTCATCCCAGTGTCTGAAGCTTAAGGTGTGATTGTTGAACCTGGCTTTAAAGTTTCCCTCTGTGAGACCCACATATTTCTTTGACGAAACTATGCCCTTAGTGATTGTAGAGTTTACAGTGGCTTCTTAAATGATGGCCTGTCATACAAGCTCCATTTAGTGGGTACAAATTTTTAACTCTGCGGGAACAGCCGGCTTTATTTTGTTGTTTTTGTGTGTCGTGTGCAATTATATTTTTGAAGTTAGTAGTAGAACTAAAACTAATTTTTAAGTTGTGCCTATTAAAGAGCTTTCTATAATTCTGATTGATTGGAAAATGCCTATCTATAAGTGATAAGAAATATCTACCTATATTAAAGGTCGCTTCGGGTGAGTAAGGTGGTGTGAACCAGATAATTTTCCTATTCTTGTTTTTCTTTTTCTTTGTTACTGGACTAATAACAGGTGTATAGGTTATTTCCTCGCTAAAGCCATTATCTTTTAGCGCTTTATTATATATTGGGGCAGCACTATTAAAAACGTTTATATTGGAGGAGAGGCTAGAAATTCTCTTGCTAATGTTTTTAACTAAATTCTTAAATACTATGGGGGAATGGCAGGAACCTACATTAATATAGCTAAGTCTAACGTTGGGCTGTCATAATAAAACTCTGAGTTTTGTTATGACAACCAACTGTCACATATTATATATATATATATATATATAAAATATTTTCATGTTTGTTGCACACACGCGGCTTTGCTAGTAAATACGCAGTGAAGCTATACAATAGCGTCGTATTCATTACGATTGCTATTTTCCAGTAAATATTGGTGCCTTGTACCATTTATCTATCTATCTATCTATCTATCTATCTATCTATCTATCTATCTATCTATCTATCTATCTATCTATCTATCTATCTATCTATCTATCTATCTATATCTATATATATATATATCTATATCTATATCTATATATATATATATATATATATATATATATATATATATATATATATATAATATATATATATATATATATATGATGACCAGTAATTTGACACTTGGTAATTTGATTTTTGGTATTTTTACTCCGGTAATTTGACTGCCAGTCAATTTCACTCCAGATATTCGAAAAAAATTAAACATTTTCAATACAGTAATTAATTTCCATATATTCGAATGTGTGCAACGTTAAAGTGCGTTGTGATATCCTTCCAAACGGTCATTAGTGCGAGGCATATCCGATTCTGTTCTAAAGCGGACATTCCAGCTATCAATAGGAAACAAAGGAGAAGTTTTCTGTTGTCCAGTTCCACTACCTCGCATGCATCCTATGCGCGTAATTCAAAGTGGGACACACGTTCTTGCGTAAGATCGTTGTCAGCCACAGGATCTTCGAATCCGTCAATCACATCATCGAGAGGAAGAAAAGCCAGCGCTGAAAAACATCTGATTTTAATGCTGAACTCATTATCAAGATGGTATCTTTCCTTAAAGTCAAATTCACATATTTTTCTGTATACATTTTGAGATAGATGAAAAAAGCAATATGAGATGGAAGCACTAGAAAACAGATAAAATACTATTAATGAGAGCTTTTTCACGCAATTCATTTAGTTTCTTAAAAAGGCGGGTTAAGTTTCTTGATTTTTGTTTGGAAGTAATGCAAACAATCGCAGAATACTGAATGAATCCACTTGAATATGAAGCGTGTACAACTGAGAAAATACAGTTGGAGAGCACTTAAAAGTTCCATCACCTACCCAGTGTTTTCCATTGACTAAGTCATCAAGCCCTTTATCAGTTGCAAACACAATCTGCCTATATCAGTTTCACCACTATCAAACGACAAGAAAATTTCGCCACTATCAAAGAACTTGTATTCATCGGGTATTTCATAACCAAAACAACTCAGAGGAATTGGAAGGGCACTTACTTTTGCATGACCCCAGTTCCTTATATTGAGACTTAACACGAAAAGGCGGCCACGTAAGCAATTTCATTTTCACCAAGCTTTTCACTAGCAGTAACAATTAATGAACAAGAAGATTCCTGGGAAGCAGCTGCTTGTGCCTTCAAGTCCGCTAAAGTTTTGTGAACTTTGGGTTTTGAAGCACACAAACTATGTGCTCAATTATGCTATGATCTTCATCGGGTGGACTCAAACTTTACAGAACTTAATTTCGCATTTCCAGTAATTCTTAGATCAATCGGCATTTGCTTCCTTTCGCGGATACTGTTAAAAACGTGAGGCATGGTGCATGTATATTTCCTTTTTAAGTAAATTGTATATCCCTGTAAGTTGGATAAATAATTTAACGAAACGAATAAACAAGGCTTATTGTGAACACAAGGCTCACTGTGAACTGCTTACCAATCAACTCCTGATAACGCGACAGTTTTCTATTTATAACAAATGTGATATTCTACTTTTTATCATATGGGAGTGGTCGGAATCCTTCCACAACAGCAACGAATGAGGTAGGGATGGATCATGGGTAAACCTGTAAACTATTTAAATAAAACACCCGAATGGATGACTGAAAAGATACTTTCAGTTAACTGAATTACCCTGTAAATCACCACCACCACCACCACCACCACAGCCACCGCCGCCGCCGCCGCCACCACCGCCGCCGCCACCACCGCCGCCGCCACCACCGCCGCCGCCACCACCGCCGCCGCCACCACCGCCGCCGCCACCACCACCACCACCACCACCATCAATATATATAATAATATATAATAGCGAGAATATGTTAATAGATATGTACTTGCATAGCGAGTGACTTGATCTGAGATCGTAGGCGGGAACGAAAACAATTGCAGCGTGGAAAGTGTTTATAAGCCATTTAAGAAACACACAAAACCGTTAGATTCACTTCAACATTTAAATTTAATTTGTCAAAATATTTTCGTGGCTTTGAGACCGCGACCTGTTCACTGACAAAGCTTCGTGATGCATCAATATATTAATGGAAAGTAAGAAAACCTATCAACCCCCAAATTAAAGAAAGGTGCAAAAATATTAGAACCAAAGAAACAATATACTATGAAGATGTACAATCACAATCACCAGTCCTATACAAAACCAGTCAATAACAATAACAATAATAACAACGATCAAACTCAACATAATAACAAGATCTAACTAATATTGATAAACAGATTAAATTACTAAGTTCAACGATTAAGTAATCTATCTGGATTTTAAATGTATTAATATGTTTTAGCGTCTAATTAATATACTCAATATAATTCCTCTTCATGAATAATACAATAAAAAATTTGAAATAGTATAAATATACTCAAATCCATTATATAAACTAGTTATATTAATATCCATGTATAATATCCATAGATTTAATATATCACACGATAAAAAAGTTAAACATAAACTTTATATTAAAATAAAAACTAGTTTATTTAAAAATAATACTATTTAATGAAAATATTATCTAATTATTAAAAGAAATATAGTCTAACAATATTAATTCTCAATTAAATAATATGTAAAACGTTAAAATCTTTTATAATAATTAATGGATAACATATCCAATATCGAACGTAAAAAGTACTATCAAGAAACTATAAATAAATAATAATATTACAACAACAATAATAATAATATTTCAAACACACAATGAAATAGAGTAACGATAAAATGTCAAACTTAGCTTTGCGAAGTGAAAGAGTAACTAATTTTTAAAGTAAAATAGTTAAAGCGTTTATAAAATTTATCGCGTGGAGACTTAGTGCAAAGAAATAGAATAAATACTCAATGAAAATGGCAAAAATTTTTTTATCAATGAAAAATACGAAAAAACGAAAAATATTAAAGCCTCATGAACTAAAGAAATGTGAGAAAAAACACAACTTATTTAGAAACTAATATGAAGACACCCAAATAAAACTAACAGACACGTATTAATATATCAATAACAAAATTAACCACAGCTAAACATTAATCCCAAAATAACACAAAATTCAAAGGAAACGGAGAAAAGAACGATTATAAACGTAAAGAATAGTTCTTAGCGTCTATAAGAAAAAAACTCGTGGAGACTTTGCGTGGAAAAATACAATAAAAACTATAAATGAAAAAGGCTAAAAGGAATTTATTAATGAAATACGGGAATTATCTAAACTTCATGAATCAAATAAAATTAATAAAAATAGTAAAAATAGTACATTAAGTATTACCTGTTCATCAACACTACCCGGACCCTACAACAATCCGTACGCGATTATAAATATTATTATCATTAATATTATAATTATCAACATAATTATTATCATCACTACCAAAATCCAATTTACATCAAACTGCCAACTAACGCCAAATTAATCCACAGCCGACTTATACCCCAACCATTCAACCCTTCCCATAGTCTCCAACACATGAAGCCCAAAACTCATCTCAAACTCACCGTCAACAAATACTATTCGTCATTATGTAGAAAATATTAATATAACTTATAATAAAACAGTACAAAATACTCTAATACTATTAAATAATATCTAGAATAAAATAAATAAGCCACAAAAGACAAAATAAGGTTTAATAATACAAAAGATAAGTTAAATGTAATATATAAGTACATAAAATTAAAATATCATTTAATTTAAAAGACTATTTACTATAGATTTAAAGTCTAAATAATAAGTAATCAAATCAAATATTATGTTGAAAATAATTTATATTACTATAATATTTATTTAAAAATAATATAATTATTTATTTAACATTTAAATCTATTATAAAGGTACTTTAATTTATGTTTACATTTAATTTTACGTTCGTCTAAAGAGTTTATTAATGCACAATTGATATGAAATAATATTTCCCTAAATTCGTTATTACAAAGAGAACAACTATTACTCCCTATATTATATGATTTAGCCCTACAAATAATATCCCAATTTAACTTATATTTACTAGATCTAAATATAAGGTCCCAAATATATTTACCGAGACCTGTTGAATTTATAAGATTTTTATTCCTAAAAGAATACATATGTTGGGAAATTCTATTTTTAATTTTATTTGAAGTAGACCCTATATAAATAGTATTTAAATTACGATGATTCAAATTCTTATCATCTATTATAGTTACCTTACACCTATAGACTACATTATCTAAATTAGAATAATTTTTCAATTTACATGTAGACTTGTCCCTACATGTACAATAAATCAATTCGTGGTCTTTATTATTATAATTAGAATTAATATTTAATCTATCTTTATAAAATTTCTTTGATTCAAAAAATATTACATGAAGAAATAATATTACCAACATTATTAGTAGTTGAATAACCTACTCCCAAATAATCTTTAGAAAAAATATTATAATATTTTTTATCTCTAATAAATACTTCAGTTATATGTAAAATCTCTTTTATAAGATTTGTTTTAACCTGAGTCCCAAAAGGAATGATTAACCAAATTTTATTCTTATTTATATCTTTTATATTATGATTATAATTATTATTATTATTATTATTATTATTATTATTATTATTATTATTATTATTATTATTATTATTATTATTATTATTATTATTATTATTATTATTATTATTATTATTATTACTATCATTATAATTATTATTATAACTATTATTATTATTACTATAATTATTTACAATATTATTAAATTTATTATCGTCATTAACTGAATTAAATTTAATCGCATTTTTATTTATATTTTTATTTTTATTATTATTACTATAGTTTTTATTTTTTATTCTAATATCAAATTTAAGATTTCCATCATCAAAATTCCTATTATTATTAAGACGTTAAGTACCTAAATAAGAATTATCATAACACAAACAATTATGTTTATCATTATAAAAATCATTAAAATAATTATCTTTTAAATTATAATTACGTCTACAAATATTAAAGAATTTAATATTATTATTGTATCCAGCCTCATTAAGGGCTTTATTATAATAAGGTGCATGCTTATTAAAAGTCTCTAAATCATAAGAAAGTAATGCCTACGTTATTTATCAACGATTTTTTAACATAAGGTGGATGATTACTATAAGCATTAATATATCTAAGATTTTCATTAATTTTATGGAATG
>NC_043009.1:19305741-19328241 GCF_006345805.1 Octopus sinensis | reverse complement strand
TTACTGATATTAGAATGGAATTTGGACTCAGGATACAATATTTTGGTGTACTAGTGTCCAACGAGATAATGAAAAAGGAAATAAAAGAGCAACTGAGGGTGGTTATTTCCAAAGACTGAGTTGGTGCTGCGCTCAACATTGACTGGATGGAATAAAATCCAAGCAGTTAATACGTGGGTGATAGCATAACTTTGGTATGGAGCGGCAATTATAAAATAGCAAAAGAAGTGATAAAGATGGATACCAAGACCAGGAAAATGTTGACAGTACAAGGAGCCTTCCACCTTAAGAGTGACACCAATAGACTGTACTTGTCCAGAAGAAAGGGTGGGAGAGGTTTGATCAGTTGCCAGGACTGTACCGAAGCGGAGGAAAACAGCTTAGGGCGGTATATAAAAACGCCGTGGAGTCATTGTTGAAACATACGAAGAAGGCTGGCGGCATCAAAACTGAAAATTGTGTAACAAAAGACAAATTTAAGGAGGAGGTAGAGGAAGTGGAAGAGGAAGGGGAGGAGGAGGAGGTAGAGAAAGTGGAGGAAGAAGGGGAAGTGGAGGAGGAAGAAGAAGAGGAAGTGGTAGAGGAAGAGGAAGAGGAGGAGGAGGAGGAGGAAGAGGAGGACGAAGGGGAAGTGGAGGAGGAAGGGGAAGTGGAGGAAGAAGAGGAAGAAAGGGTAGAGGAGAGGAAGTGGAGAGGAGGAGAAAGAAGAGAAGTGGTAGAGGAAGAGGAGTAGGAGGAGGAGGAGAAAGAAGGACGAAGAGAAGTGGAGGATGAGAGGAAGAAAAAGTGGTAGAGGAAGAGGAAGAAAGGAAGAAGAAGAAGGGGATGAAGAAGAAGATGAGGAAGAGGATGAAGAAGAGGAGGAAGGAGAAGTAAGAAGAAGAAGCACGAGGAGGAGGAGGAGAGAAGGGGAGAGGAATGAATAAAAGAAGAATAGGAGGAGGAAGCGGAATGTAAGAGGATTAAGAAGAGATCTACAGCAAATTTGAGGATAGGAAGTCATAAGCAAATAGGTGAGGAAGAAAGAGAAGCCAGAAGAATAAGAAGAAGAGGCGGCAGAAAAGAAGCATCCATCAGCAGAAGAAGAAGAAGAAGAGAGTAAGAAGAAAAAGATGAGGCAAAAGCAGAATAAGAAGAAGAGAAGGGAAAGAGGAGGCAGAAACTAGAAGGCAGAAGGTAATAAGAAGAAGAGGAAGTGTGAGGATAAGAAAAGAGGTGGCAGAAGGGAGAAGAAGAATAACTAAGAAGAGTTAGGAATAAAAAGAGAAGGCAGAAGGAGAAGAAGAAGAAGAGGAGGATTAAGAAGAGGGAGGCGAAGATGAGGATGAGGAGAATAAGAAGACGAAGAAGAAGAGCAGAAGATTAGGATGAGGAGAAGAAGAAGAAGAAGAAGAGATGCAGAAGAAAAGCGAGAAGAATAAGAAAAGAAAGAAAAAGGAAGAATAGGAGGAGTAAAAAGAGTTATGCGAATGATAAGAAGAAGAAGTGACAGAAATGAGGAAAGAGAGGATTAAGAAAAAAGAGGATGCAGAAGGAGAAGAGAGAAGAAAGAAGAAGAAGAGAAAAAGAAAGGAAGAAAAATAGGAAAAAGGCAGAAGAAGAAGAAGAAGAAGAAGAAGATAGGAAGTTAGAGGAAAAGAGGATGCAGAAGGAGGAGTAGAAGAAGAAGAAGAAGAGGAGGAATAAAAGTGGAGGCAGAAGGAGGAAAATAATAATAAGAATAATATTAAGAATAGAAGAGGAGTCAAATGCAAGGAGAATAGTGATATTGTGATGAAGAAGAGAGGGAAAAGGTGAGGGATTATAGAATAATGACGATAAGTATTATTCCTAAAGAAGAGGAGGAATGAGAAGCAGAATTATTCTTGATGAGGAAGAATGCAGAAGAAGGAAGAAGAATATTAGTCCTAGAGAATAATAAGTAATAAGATTAGATCAATGAGAGGATTAATTGAAGACAATAAGACTGAGGAGATTCTTCATAAGATAAGAATCCTAGAAGAGTAGGCTTCCTAATATTGAGGAATAAAAGGCTTCTCCTCCGCTCAAAGATTCTTTAGAAGAGAAGAAGTCGGTTATACCAGTCTTAAAGATCGGAAGTGAGGAAGAAATGTATAAAAGATAATCATCCTCAGATTCGAAGAAGAAAGAAGAGCAGAATGATATGAAGAAGAAGAAGATTCAGGATTAAGAAGAAGGAAGAGGAAGAAGACTTTGAAGGAAAGGAAAAAGAAAAGAAATAATAAAAGAAGAAGATCCTTTTCCTGAAGACTTTTCTCTAAGAAGAACTCCTCCTTTCCTCTTCCTTTCCCTCCTCCTCTTAGGTTCCTTTTTCCTGAAAAAGAAGAAGAAGGTCTTAAGTTTTCCTGAAGAAGGGAGGAAGCTCCCGAAAAACTAAGAAGAAGGATTAAGAGAAGGGGGGGGAAGGGAAAGGGATCTTGAATGTTCCCTCCTCCTCCTTCTGGAATTCTTCTTCCTTGTTTAATTCCTTTTCGTCCTCCTCTTCTTTTTGCTTCTTCCTTTTCCTCCAAGGTCTTCTGTGAATTCTTTTGTTCTTCCTTTTCTTCCTTTTTTCCTCCTTGTGAATTCCTTCTTTTTCCTCCTCTTCCTCCTCTTCTCCTAGGGGGCCTTTTCTTCCTAAGTGCTTTATCTTAGGGGGGTTGTCCTTGGGAGGTCCTTTTCTTCCTTTTTTTTCCTGGAGGAAGGGCTTAGGATTATTTAGGAGGGAAAGGAGAAGGGAGAGGGGGAAGGGGGAGGAGGAGGAGTTACTTGAAGATTAGATATTCCATAAGGTAAGATTAGAAAAGAGCAAATTTGAAAAAGGAAACTACAAAATAAATTGAAGAATTTAAGACAAGATTCGAGGAGAAAAGAAGCCTGGAAACTGAACCAACTCCGAAACACAAGATTTAAATCTTCTCTTGAGAAGAGACACTTAGTCAAGGAGGAAGGATTTGGGACAGTCATATGACCATTGAAACTGCGTATCATAACAGCAGCAGGTAAGCTTTCCAGATATCAGAAAAGAATACATCAGTATCAACAGAATAGATTAATTGAGACAGATTAGAGGAAATTTAATAAGCAAAAGTAGTGGAGAAGAAGATGAGAGACTGGAGTAATATTTGGGATAAGCCAGTCAATTATAATGAAGATGCAGTTTGGTTAAAGAAAGGGAGGAAAGAAGTAGTAAGTGAGAAGAAGTCAGATTTAAGACTAACTAGTGCATCCTCTTCTTCTTCTTCTTCTTCTTCTTCTTCTTCTTCTTCTTCTTCTTCTTCTTCTTCTTCTTCTTCTTCTTCTTCTTCTGCCTCCTCTTTTTCTTCCTCCTCTTCTTTCACTTCTTCTTCTTCTCCTCTTCTTCCTCTTCTTCTTCCTCTTCTTCTACCTCTTCTTCTTCCTCTTCTTCTTCCTCTCCTTCTTCCTCTTCTTCTACCTCTTCTTCTTCCTCTTCTTCTTCTTCTTCTTCTTCTTCTTCTTCCTCTTCTTCTTCCTCTTCTTCTTCTCTTCTTCTTCTTCTTCTTCTTCTTCTTCTCTTCTTCTTCTTCTCTTTCTTCTTCTTCTTCTTCTCTTTCCTCATCCTCCCCTTCTGCCTCCCTTCTTCTTCTTCTTCTTCTTCTTCTTCTTCTTCCTCCTCCTCTTCTGCCTCTTCTTCTTCCACTTCTTCTTCCTCTTCTTCTTCTTCCTCCTCCTCCTCCTCCTCCTCCTCTTCTTCTTCTTCTTCTTCTCTTCTTTTCTTCTTCTTTTCCCCTTCCTCTCCTCCTCCTCCTCCTCTTTCTTCTTCTCTTCCTCCTCCTCCCCCCTTCTGCCCCCTCTTCTTCTTCTTCCTCATCCTCCCCTTCTGCCTCCCTCTCTCTTCTTTCTCCTCCTCCTCCTCCTTCATCCCCCCTTCTCCTGCCTCCTCTTCTTCTTCCTCCTCCTCCTCCCCCCCTTCTGCCCCCTCTTCTTCTTCCTCCTCCTCCCCTTCTGCCTCCTCTTCTTCTTCCTCATCCTCCCCTTCTGCCTCCTCTTCTTCTTCCTCATCCTCCCCTTCCGCCTCATCTTCTTCTTCTTCCTCATCCTCCTCTTCTGCCTCCTCTTCTTCTTCATCCCCTTCCTCTTCTTCTTCTTCTTCTTCTTCTTCTTTATTTTCCCCTTCTTCCTCCTCCTCTTCTTCTTCTTCTTCTTCTTCCGCTTCATCTTCCACCTCCTCTTGCTGTATCTCCCCCTGCTCCTCTTCCTCTTTCTCTCCCCCTCCTCCTCTTCCACCCATCCTCTTTCTCTTCCTCCTCTTCCTCCCCTCCCCCTCCCCCTCCCCCCCCCCCCCTCCCCTCCTTCCACCCCTTCCTCCCCTCCTCTTCCTCTTCCTCCTCTTCCTCCCCCTCCTCCCCTCCCCACTCGTTAACGATGTGCCATACCGTTTCACGCCTCACACCACACATTCTGCATTTGTCTGTAGTGTTGTCCATTCTGCCCCTTAACGCTTGTTCCTGAGCTGCGCATATGAGTGTTTTTGTCTCTATCTTCAGGACACCCCTCCTCATCCATAGCCACCGGTCCTCTCTTGGTGTTCACATCTCCTGAAAACTGGCCGTACACTTTTTTCCTTCCATACTTTTTCCTTTTTTTCTGTCCATTTCTAGCTTAGATTTGTCTTTTGTTACACAATTTTCAGTTTTGATGCCGCCAGCCTTCTTCGTATGTTTCAACAATGACTCCACGGCATTTTTATATACCGCCCTAAGCTGTTTTCCTCCGCTTCGGTACAGTCCTGGCAACTGATCAAACCTCTCCCACCCTTTCTTCTGGACAAGTACGGCCTATTGGTGTCACTCTTAAGGTGGAAGGCTCCTTGTACTGTCAACATTTTCCTGGTCTTGGTATCCATCTTTATCACTTCTTTTGCTATTTTATAATTGCTGCTCCATACCAAAGTTATGCTATCACCCACGTATTAACTGCTTGGATTTTATTCCATCCAGTCAATGTTGAGCGCAGCACCAACCTCAGTCTTTGGAAATACTCCACCCTCAGTTGCTCTTTTATTTCCTTTTTCATTATCTCGTTGGACACTAGTACACCAAGATATTGGTATCCTGAGTCCAAATTCCATTCTAATATCAGTAATAAAACAGTGGACCGTGTTTTATTACTGATAAGTGGAGTAAACAAGTAAACATGATGGTTATGGAGTGTTACTACCGGAGAACCCTAGTGGATGCGAATGGCGTGCCTGTCAGAACACGAATGCACAGTGCATGGAAGGCAATGGATCTGAGTTAATTTTTTTAATCAAAAGTTTGTTTGCGTTTTCCCCAACAACGAGAGAACACAACAGAGTACGGCGACGCTCATGTGTGAGAGATGGGGGGGGTGATGTGAAAATGAGGAGCATCAGCAAACGTTAATAAGAGAGAGTGCGAGTGCGGCAAGCTATGGCGACAGGTTTGTTTTTATCGTTAAAAAGCAGAAAAATGACAGAAAGATCGCTTAAAAGATCTTTGAAAAAACAATGGTTCCATTTTCGACAACATCGTTCGAAATAGAAGCCACACAACAGCAGCAATAGCAATTATACAAAAACAAGAACAACAGCAGCACCAGCAGCAGCAGCAACAACAACAACAACAATAGCAGAGGTGACAACAACAATAGCTGCAACAACAACGATAAGAACGACGACGGAGCTGAGCAACAAGCCGGTGCGGTGGCTTGGAATAGCACTAAACTTTCTTTCGTAAGTGCTACCAAGTCCTCTCTTTAGGGAATAAAATTTTCTGAAGAGGAAGTTAGAAATGCCAGACAGTAAGTCGAGCGAGATGAGTGAGCTGTCAAGCTAAACACTCCCATAGACACTATCCAAAGTACTTTGTGACGCACAGTGACGTACCGTACAATTGGATTAAAGCCAAGGAAGATGGAAAGAGCCACAGAGGTTCAAATACAAAAAGCTTTAGGTTCCGTCTGGAGAGAGGAAGGAGCTACGAGATGGGGGAGGTGAAATTCCACATAGAAGAGGAAGCTAAACCTCACTCTCTCAAAACCCTCAAAAGCAAGGAGCTGTTGATGTTTGCCTTCTACTGCAGCCAGAGTAATCGAAATAATCATACAACAGGTGTCGCCAGAAAACAGGTCTAATTGTTGCAGTCACCATAGGCACCATTTCCAAGTCGGAAATCTTCGAAGTCTATCAAACCAAAAAAAGGAGAACTGGTCCGGGAAGACCATAGAACTCCTCATTCAAACAACCCAAAAGAATGTGAATCTCATCCCAGGCCAGATCCATCTTCCTGGAGGCAGCGTCATTCCAGTCAGAGTGGGTGGAAGAAAGGCAAAGTGTCACATTTAACTTTCAACCACTCATCTAAAACCCTTCTGCCCTAAATTGAGGGAAAAAGAGAGCCGGGTACCTCTCCTCCCAACACCAACAACAGCTACCAGACAACAGCAGCAGCACCATTACCAAACATACCGACACCGAGTTCCCCGAAACATTTCTCAGCGCCCGAAGATAATCCACTTCCGGACACCGAGCGAGTGGACATCACATGTAGAGAGTTTGACCGCGATGAGGAGTGGTTCGGAAAAATCTGGATCTTTCAAATCGGATGATCTTCCTGGATCCGGAAGGTAAATCAATGGTGCTGGAGGTAGCCGGCAGCGAAGGACATGCTTTCAGACTAGTTGCTGTCTATGCCCCGACAAGGGCAGGACGGCTAGATTTCTTCAGGCATCTGGAAACTTTCTTGAGAACATCCCGCTCTTTAGTGCTTGTGGGAGATTGGGATGGAGTTTTAGATATATGGTGGGACTGTGTGGGTTTAGCAGATAGGGGAGGAGAGCTATTCCGTTTCACTTGATTAGTTGTCTAGCATTTTAAAGTTCTTCTTCAGAGAATTGTACTCTCTGAAGAGATGACTTGGTTGCTCCAGCGAAAGAAAGTTTAGAAGAACTAATCCAAGCCGTTGCACCGGTTTGTGTCTCAGTCCTTCATTGTTTTTTGTCATTGTTGTTGTAGCTTTTGTTGCTGTCGTCGTCGTTGTTGTTGTTGTTGTGGTTGTTGATGGTGCTGCTGATGTTGTTGCTGCTGTTTTTGTTCTTGCTATTGTTGTTACTTGTACTCAACACGTCCGTTGCTTCGCTCACGGAAGGACTCTCATTGTTTGCATTTTCGATAATTGCTCTTCTTGTTTCGAACAATGTAGTCAAAAACGGAGACTCTACTTTTCCGAAGATCTTCTACGAGATCCTTCTCCAAAAAGTTGCCTCAGTTGGATGTTTTGTCCTTTTTTTCGACAAGAATACAGCTGTCGTCTGTTCTTTCTTCCAGCCCGAAGTCGCTCCGCATGCATTCTCTCTCTCTCACTGACGTTTGGTGCCGCTCCTCACTCTTTCACATATGAGCGTCACCGTGTTTGTTTTCTCCATGTCGGTGGGGAAAACGCAAACAACTATAATAAAAAAAACAAAATTAATTGACTTGTCCCCTCAAACTAGGGGACAAATCAGGAAAATAAACTCGCCACAAGACAGCAATAACTTGTTGTCCCCGATGGTATAAACTTGAAGGGTGCAAATACATTATTTTGTGTTTTTTCCTTATAAAATCTACGGATCGAGGTCAAGCGAGTCTTGTCAGGCTGACGGCCATAGTAGTAGTAGTTGTTGTTGTTGTAGTAGTAGTAGTAATAATAATAGTAATAATAATAATAATAATAATAATAATAATAATAATAATAATAATAATAATTATAATGCTGTCAACCTGGAGATTTTATAAGATGTCTAAAGCTTTCGATAGGGTCGACCTAGCGGCGGTCCTCAAGGCGGCTGGTTTCGGGCCTGGATTTGGGACTGGATCGTTGCAATGAACAACGATATCTGTTCAGTGGTCAGAGTGAACGATCACCCTACAGAGCCGTTCGACATCGTGCACTCGGTCCAGCAAGGTCACCTCTCGTCTCTCTTGTACGCAGACTCTCGAGCCACTACTGCACAAACAGTCAAGGAGACGAGCTGGGGAAAGGCCTGTTTGACAAACGGCGACCACACCTGTTCACTGTTTTGGCAGAATATCTGGAGATGCCGCAGGCTCAGCGCATGTGTACGTATCATTAGCCACAGCATTCTCAGCCCTCCGCGTAGATGGACCGCCACACGAACGGAACCTGTCCCCTCCACAAGAATTCGAAGAGGAGGCTCTCCAACTTGGCGAGACGCGATTGGGGGCAAGGCACGACGGTTAGGCGATAGTAGATGACAGATGCGATGTACGTATTCGCCACCTCCGCACGACCTTTAGGTGACAGCTTCCTCGCATCCCATTTCTGAAGGAGACTGGCTACTCTGCTCGTCACCTCGTCCCAATTCCTATCCACTTGGAGGTCTGGTCCGAGCCAGACCCCAAGCAACTTTACCGGTCCGTCCATCCAGCGCTGTTGGACGGCATAGACTTGCTTCTCCAGGTACCGAGCTGCAAGCCCACCAACTTTTCCGGGTTAGGCTTTGCTCCTGTCAACTTTTCATATTCCTCCAATGATGTGCCGACCACCTCGATTTCCAAGGTGTCCGACACCATCACTGTGATGGTCGTCCGCATAAACCGACACAGACCTTCCGCGTCCCGGTTCGAGCGGGATGCGCTGCAGTAGCTCCAGCTTCCACAGTAAAGGCTCAGGAGTCAATACGTATAGAAGGGAGAGAAAGGGCACCCTTAACGGACCGATCGGGAGATCTGAAACGGTTCCGAGAGGTGACCGTAAACTTTGACCATCGAACAAATCCAAGCTCTGATGACGGGGCCGAAGCCAGCTTCCATGAAGATAGCCCCTAGGTACCGATGGTCAACTCTGTCGAATGCTTTTAATTGATCTAAATTGATCAAAACCCCACCGAAGTCAGGTTTATACAGAACTCTTTCTGTGATATATTGCATGAGGTGGAGGTTGTCGTGTATGGACCTGGTCGGGTTTGCGCAGGTTTGCCCTTTCCCAACCAAATCCTCGACGACAAACACCAACCTCTTCGCAAACACCTTGGCTAAAATCTTAAACTCTGTGTTGAGCAGAATTATGGGCCTGAATTTATCTGTGTCCCTCTTGATTTCGTCTTCCCTTATCACGTCACTACACCCCGGCTCACAGAACTGGGAATACTCCCGTTCTGCTGCATGTTGCAGAAGAGCGCTTCGAGGAGATCAGAGAACAAGTCTGGCATATTCACGTAAACTCATAGGATAGACAATCCAAATCGTGCAACCGACAAAGGCATCTTGAATTTCGACTGAAGTTATCTGCCTTTCACAGTACCCAGGAGTGGAAAGGTGCCATTAAAGCAGCTTTCTGCGTCTCTGCTAAGATGCATCTGAAATGTACCGTTCTTCCCTCCACTGCTTCGAAGTTCTCTGCCGGGACAGTGAAGCTGGCCCAGGTCTGCTCGTGTTTGATGAGTTACCAGGCTTCAGCCAACTTTTCATCTTTGTTTGTGAGGTTGAATCGTGGTCTGATTTTGGCTGCTTCCGCTGCGAAAGTGTCAAGTTCAACTTGGCTGTTCTGTCTTGCTGATAATCTGCTATTCTTTTCAGACGACGGGCGATTTTCGTTCGCTATCTTTGATTTTAGCGAAACGAAAGGGATGTTTTAACCCAAACAAATCCCCAAAAGGGGCTACAAATGGGAAATAACTAACCAGTTCCCCAAGGTCCTGGTTTGTTCAACTAACTAAAAATAACTAATGTACAATGTAAAACAATGTATAACAATATGAATAGTAGCAAAACTTATGCAGCGATGTACGACAAGTGTTGATAAACGAACAATAATAATAATTAAAATAATAATAATAATAATAATAATAATAATAATAATAATAATAATAATAATAATAATAATAATGATAATAATAATAAATGCCCTGATGCAGTACCAGGCAGTGGCTCTCATGGCTTCTGATCTTAACTGATTGGAAGTGTCATCATGTACATTGTTTTGTCTTGGTATAAAAGATGGGCTACAGCAAATATTCTGCTCAATACCACAGATTTGCTTGTCAGTTGTTTGACCTTAACCAGTTGAGCATGTCCCTTAGTGGCTGACGATATGTGCATCTCTGATCACGAGCAGAAGTAGTGGGAAAACATCATAGCCATGTGTTGAGAGGGATTCTTTGGGGTTTGAATAATTCGGCTCTGGAAACATGGGTGGTTTTTTCAACATCCTTAAACAACTCTTATTCAGGGACCGTTTGAGCGGGATGGGCTACTCAACCTGAAGAAAATTCTAACTGGGCCCCACCTGCAAGGTCATGTGCTGTTTATCTTGATATGAGATCACCATGTCGCGCTCATATGGTTGTGATGCATGTGCCTGGTGTACCTTTATCAGACGGGTAGTCATGATGGGTATATTGGGCTTCGTATATTTTACCCCAGTGTCACTTTGATGGCATGAACGGCTCTCTCACTCAATAATAATAATAATAATAATAATAATAATAATAATAATAATAATAATAATAATAATAATAATAATCATAATAATAAAGAGAGCGAATAATGCAGATATTGACAAAGCCCTGACCCATCAATGGCTAATGGCCTCTGGCTTAAAATCTGAAACAGAGGGGTTTATCATAGCAGCTCAAGATCAATGCCTACCAACAAGAAACTACCAGGCCAACATATTAAAGAACGGCAGTAGCCCAACATGTCGTGTATGCCGACAACAAAATGAAACCATTGATCATGTTGTCTCGAAATGCAGTCTTCTAGCGCCTACAGAGTACCTCAACAGGCATGATAGAGCTGCACAATATATTCACTGGGTAATTTGCAAAAACCTGGATTTGCCCAATGAAAAAAACTGGTGGGAACACAATCCACCTCCAGTGCTTGAAAATGACCACATCTCACTCCTCTGGAACTTCACCATTCAAACTGACAGGAAGATAGATGCAAATAGGCCAGACATCATATTGAAAGACTTCAGACAAAGAACATGCCTCCTCATTGATATGACTGTCCCAATCGATATAAACGTATCTGTCAAGACCTACCAAAAACTGAGCAAATATAAAGATCTTGAAATAGAAATCAGCAAAATGTGGAAGCTGAAGACTAAAACAATACCTGTTGTCATAGGTGCCCTGGGAATGATAGCGAAAGGGACTAATTGCTACCTAACTCAGATACCAGGAAACCCCAAAATGGCAGAAATTCAAAAGATAGTGCTCATGGGAACTGCTCATATCCTACGCAAAATACTCTCTATGTAATCCCAAGGTTTAAAACAAACTTTTTTTTATTTATTTATTTTATTTTATTTTATTTTATTTAAAAAAAATTTTTTTTTTATTTTTATGTATTAGACATTCACTAGTACAACACCAAAAAAAAAAAACCCCCAAATATATGGCACAGAACTTCCAACCTGTCGTCTCTAGAGGTCTCTGGGTGAGACTTGGAGCCAACTTGTACAGACATAAAGCAAAAGTCAAAGATAGAATAATAATAATAATAATAATAATAATAATAATAATAATAGTGGCTCCCATGGCTTCTAATCTTAACTGATTGAAAGCGTTATCATGTACATTGTTGTCTGAACTTAACAAGTTGAGCATATCCCTTAGTGGCTCACTTATATGTTCATCTCTGATCACGAGCAGAAGTAGCGGGAAAACATCATAGCCATGTGTTGAGAGGAATTCTTTGGGGTTTGGATAATTCACTTTTGGAAATATGGGTGTTTCGTTCAACATTCTTAAACAACCCTTATTCAGTGACCTTTTGAGCGGGATGGGCTACTCGACCTGAAGGAAATTCTAACTGGGTCCTACTTACAAGGTCATGTGCTGTTTATCTTGATATGAGATCACCATGTCGCGCATATATGGTTGTGATGCATGTGCCTGGTGTACCATTATCAGACGGGTAGTCATGATGGGTATACCGGGCTTCGTATATTTTATCGTAGTGTCACTTTGATGGCATGCACTGCTCTCTCACTCAATAACGATAATAATACTTTATTTATTGGCCACCAAGGCCGAACACAACACATAAAGGAACAGTGTGGTTAAACGATTAACAAAGAGATTAAATCAACATTATGCTTCTCCACCGTAAGATGATGAAAGAGACCTCACGCACTTTAGACCCCTTAACACCAAAGGTTCTTCAGCAAGGCACCTCTACTCTCCCTTCTATCCAGCCTACAGGCGCATACTTAGAGTAGGCCCATTAACGCGGGCCATTCTTGCCACATTCACCCACCTTTCAACGAACTTACTGGGTGACAGTATCCCCCTCTTTCTTTTTTGATGGAACCTTGCCTTTTCTGATGGAACCTGAAAAATCCAATGAGGCCTTGGCCAAAGAAGAAGGTACCCATCTTCAACCTTTTCGATCGCGTCCACCAGTCAGAGAAAAATTGCTCTCCCTTCCCGGGCAAAGGAAGAAGGTGGGATGATCTTCGCAATGGACTCGGGCGATAGCCGGATCCTCCTTGCACGTGACAATAACTGTTCGACAAAGCTCCACAAGTCAGTAATGCGCGGACACTGTACAAGAACATACAGAACGGTTTCATCGCTCCGCGTGCATCTCAGACAAGCCCGACTAACTGCACACTCGTGCCTGCAGAGCTTATCTCGAACTGGCAGCGCCTCCCAGTAACACTGCCAGGTCAGGGATTTCTGGAAGTTATCAATAGTTACCGTCCGGAAAATCCTCCGGAAAAGACCAACCAGTTTATCCTCCCTCCGATGCCCACGACCTCTCCGAGTACGTTATTCTTGCTCTCCACTGATCCCCTATAGAACTCCAAAGTGGAACGTCCACCGACCACATTGCCTGACTGGCCGAGAGACCTGTGCGCTTGGAGACACTTTAGGTTCCAAGCGCTCTACCTGGGTCTACGCTTGCTCCAGGACTGTAGCTCCGTCAAGGAGATGAGCTGCGGAGAAGTGTGCTGAACAAATGGCAACCACGCCTGCCGACCGTTGAGGTATCTCTGAAGATGTTGCAGCCTGAGCACATGTCTGCACATCCTCAGTCACAGCATGCCCAGTCCTCCACGCAACGGGTACCGGCAGCAAAGATACCGTCTGTCAAGCGGTATCTCTCCCTTCCATAGGAAGCGGAAGAGCAAACGCACTAGCCCGTTCATCTACGAAGCAGGGCAAGGGAAGATAGTCTGGCGGTAGTATATAACGGTACACATTCGCCATCGCCGCCCTACCTTTCAGGGACAGCTTCCTCATGGCCCATTTCTGGGTTAGACGAGCCACCCTGTCTGTCACTTCGCCCCAATTCTTTGTCGACGCCTAGGTTCTTCCCGAAAACATCGTCGCACTTCCCCGCTACTAATCCTCTGTAAATATCTAAAGTGGAACATCCACTGATCCTATTGCCCGACTTGAGCGCCTGACAACATTCC
Organism: Octopus sinensis; assembly: GCF_006345805.1. Taxonomy (NCBI): domain Eukaryota; kingdom Metazoa; phylum Mollusca; class Cephalopoda; order Octopoda; family Octopodidae; genus Octopus; species Octopus sinensis. The sequence goes on along the minus strand of NC_043009.1, from coordinate 19,314,826 downwards.
AAGTCCCAGGCACCCAGTTTCTGCCTATCCTTCTAGAAATCGCTGCAGGTGGCGCAACTTGAGTGCGTGTTTGCGCATTAAAAGCCATGGAATGCCTAAGCCGCCACGAAAAGGAGGTTGGTAGCAGACCGACTGCTTGACCATTGGAAGGCGTCCTTTCTTCAAGAAATTAAATAGGATACGCTCCAATCTAATCAAGCAGTAAATGGGGCAGGCACGAGATAGAGGCGATGTAGGCATTCACCACCTTTGCCCGACCTTTCAGGGACAACTTCCTCTCGGCCCATTTCTGGGCAAGTGAAGTCACCCTGTTCGTCATCTCTTCCCTATTCTTATCTACCTGGAAGTCGGGACCAAACCAGACACCGAGCAGTTTAACTGGCCCGTCAGCCCAGCGTCCGACGACAATCTGCCATCCCAGATACCCAGTCGCAATCCCACCGTATTGTCAGCTTTGATTTTAGCCCCTACAACCGACTCATATTCCTTTACAAAGGAGCTGACCATCTCCAGTTCGGAGGCGCCGACACCATGACGGTGACGCCGTCCGCGTATGGAGACACTACCCTCCCCAGTCCAATTTCGAAAGGCAGGCCTCTGAACTGTTCCAACTTCTGCAGCAGTGGATCGAGAGCCAGCACATACAGAAGAGGTGATAGAGGGCATCTCTGACGGACTGAATGTACAATACTAAACGGTTCCGATAGGCGGCAATTTACTTTGATCACCGAGCAGGTACCGCTGTGCATTGCAGCAATCCAGCCACTGAAAACGGGTCTGAAACCAGCTGCTTTAATGACGGCGTCCAAGTAGCGATGTTCTACCCTATCGAAAGCTTTCGTCTGATCTAAATTGATCAGGGCCCTACCGAGGCCAGCTTTAATCCCAGCCCTCTCTACGATGTATCACATTAGGTGGAGGTTGTCGTGGATAGACCTGCTCGGGATTTCGCATGTTTGTGCTTCACAGACCTGACTACAAACGACAAGCGCCAACCTTTTCGCTAATACCTTGGCCAAAATGTTAAACTCTGTGTTTAGCAGAGTTATGGACCGTAAATTCCCCAGCACGTCCCCATTGTCGGCGTCTTTCTCAGCAATGTTACCACACCCTGGCTAACAACACTATGAATTCCAAACAGGATGATTTGCGACTTATGCAATCGCTCATCATCTCTCGTATTCCAGAGGCTGTAATCGGCTTTTCGAAGAATCTCGTGTCTTTTATCGAGAGCCGTGGTAGGCCGTCTAGGTACGAAGAAAATTTCACTATCATTGTCACCCCATCATCCTCCCCAAACAGCCGCGCAAAGTGCTGCAGGAAAGCTGCACACATCTGCTCAGAACCAAGTAGCACACGTCTGTCTTGATCCGTCAAAGACTTGATCGTGATTTTGTTTCCATGTCGCGTCTCTACTCATCGGACGGCTTTAGTTTTTTAGTTTTTTTTAGTTTTTTTCGTGTTTTAACGCACAGGCCTTAGCTCTGACAACGCACCCTTCGTGTTTCGCCTCAAAGAAATGGTGAAGGACCATTCTCGCCGTTAACTCGTCTGTCACGATGCCTTTACTAAGAGCCTCTTCTAGTTCGCTAACTAGTTCTTCTTTTAATCTATTTCTTTCTCTAGCTAGATCTTTGCGAAATGCTATCGATTTTACTCTAATCGCTCTCTCCAAAGCGATCCACGACCGATTGTTAACGATAGACCCCATCAACTTCCGCTTAACTAGTTTACTAAGCTGGTCCTTGTAGTATTTGCAAGATGTAGCTATGTCTAATTTTCGCCGAGGAAAGAAAAAATAAGTTAACATTCGCTTTATTTTCGTCTCTATTTTTATTTCATTATTATTTCATTTTTATTTCGTATTTGCTTATTCGCAGTTCTCTATTCTTTATTCGTTATTCGTAACTTTTGTTCGTAATTTTTACTCGTATTTTTTCTCTTTAAATTTTTTTCCTTAAATGCTTATTCCTTAAATTTTTATTCCTTAAGTTTTTACTCCTAAAATGTTTAATATTCAGTTATTATTTTTAATTATTATTTGTATTTCCATTCATTTGTATATGTTAAGTAAGATTATGTTGAAGATATAGAGTATATAAGAGGTAGGGGTAGTGAAAAATGTTGAGGAATCTAGACTTGAAGATTGGGAGTTTGTCGACTCGATTAAATATTGAAACTAGATACCTTGTATCTAATCAATACCGACGTACTTTCATGAAACACGCGTAGTCTTATAAATGGAAAATACGGGATTCAAAATAGATATAGTTAGTATGATATTTAATATTTAACATTCTATGCAGTGGTGGGGTATAAAATCTTTCAGTGTGATTGATTGAGTCTCTAAAAATACTTTTATATATACGAATTAAACATTGAGTGTTGTTCATTTTAGTACATCTAATTTGAATGTTTTTTTCCTGTGTACTCGGAAGTAATATTCCCTAATAATTATAATAATGATATATATATATATATATATATATATATATATATATATATCAATGCACACATGCACACACACACACACACACCACACACACACACACACACACACACATATATATATGTATATAATATATATATATATATATATATATATATATATATATGTATATATATATATAAATGCACACATGCACACACACACACACACATATATATATATATATGTATGTATATATATATATATGTATGTATATATATATATATATATATATATACATATATGTATATATATATATATATATATATATATATATATATATATATATATATATATATATATGTATATATATATATATATATGTATATACACACATATATATATACATACATACAAATGCATCTGATATTGTTCTAACTGTACTTTTGTTTATGACGTTCATACGAAGGCATTCAATTCGCAAACGACATACGTTTCTGTCCTTACAATTACAATTCTTTACCAACTTTTCTTCTATTAATTAGTACCGAAATTTACTGACAAGAATGGCCAAAATTTGAAACCATTCTTAGTGCTGTTTATATTATTTTCATTACCATCAATAAAAATAATATAACGATTTTCAGCATTTCCATTGTTACTAATTATTTTTGCAATCGTCTATATTACTAATTTATATCAGTATTATTTGGACATGCTTCATTATGTGTGTGTGTATGCGCGCGCGCGTAATTATATGGAGTAGGTCAAGAAACAACTTGATCTCCAGCTGTCCAAGGTCCCAGATGAACCTACATCACGGCAAGAAACTCAAAAAGAGGGCAGCATCATTAAACTCCCTCCTTCACAAAAAGCCAGTCACATAAGAATGACCATTGAAAAGGTGATAACACTGGCGGTGCCCAAGCATGACCACACCCTTTGAGCTGAACCGCATAAAAGAATAAAAGAATACACACATCTATCTATCTATCTATCTATCTATCTATCTATCTATCTATCTATCTATCTATCTATCTATCTATCTATCTATCTATCTATCTATCTATCTATCTATCTTTAATCATGTCAAAAGGAAATGGAATTTAATTAAAATTAAAACATTCAATCAAAATTTACATTCCCAGTGGTCTAACGTGCAAAAAAAATTAGTCAAGAAGACTATGTATTAGTCATACGATATAGTGTATATTTATACACATAAGGAATCCACTTGTAGGGAATTCAACACATTAGAAAGAACAGCTAGGTTCTGTGGTTTACAGAACCTAGCTGTTCTTTCTATATATATATAGGGCAGGTAAAGTTCCCGAGATCCATGGACGAGTTTTCTCCAGAGGTCTTTGTCCCTCATCATCGGTGCCATCTCCTGCCTCTCCCAGAGACGAGTGTCTGTCCTTAGGGCATCAACACATATCATCCTCGGTCTCCTTCTTCTAGTGTGTCCATGTATGGGGCTCTCACTGGAGCACTGAGTGCAGTATCAACTCTGAATGACGGTGAGCATGTCCGACTAACCTTAGTTTCCTCTGTGTTATTTTCAGGCTAACTTTTGAGAGGCTCTCGTACAGCTCCGAGTTCTTCATCTTCAGCGTATACTGATTAATGTTCAGAGCCATCCTCATCATTCTCGTGTAGCACCCATCTGAGTGAGTTTCTTGGTCAGTATTCAAATCTCAGACACATATAACAGCACAGACTCCACTGCAGCGACAAAGAGCCAGATCTTCAGGTCTTTACGAAGGTCCGACTTCCATACAAATCTCAAACTGTGGCATGCCACACAAGCTTTGTTCTTCCTCTCAACTATCTCATCCTCTGTGTTCCCAATCTTTGCTTCCAGATACAAGAAGTCCTCCACCAACTCTAGTGGCTTCCCGCCTACATTCATAATCTTCTCTGACTTCTTAATGTTCTCTACCAGAAACTTCGTCTTAATCTCATTTAGTTTCAGCTCCACGCTCATCGACACAGTCTCTACCTCCTGCATCCCTCATTGTGTTTGTCATCAAAACTATGTCGTCAGCAAACTCAGCATCTGGTGTTGATGTAGAGCAGTGACATCAGATCCAGCATCTTCTTAGGGATTCCATAAGATTTTCATCAGGCAGTGACGGTCCTCAGAATCAAAGGTCCTCTAAAAGTCAATGAAAACTATAACAAGAAGACTCTTTGCTCTAGCTCCCTCTAATAACCTCCTCAGCGTTAGAATGTGACTGATGGTTGGTCTTCCCTCTCTGAAGCCGTTCCTGAGCTTCTTCTCCATCTCCTGCTTGAGGATAATCAGTTTGCAAGTGAGTGTCCCCTTTTTTGTTGTCTCGAAACATCACTTCTATCTCCTTCTTCACTTTTTGTTGGAGAGACGTACAGCGAGTTGCTTGTTTGCATGCAATAAGCATCATCACATGGCTGATGGTCTTCCGTTAATCAGCTTTCTCTTTCTCTGTCTTCAAAACCCATGATGGTACTTTGTTGTTTCGATTTTGTTGACTTTTTGAATGTCGTTCATTTACTGCTTTGCAGTTGTATCCAGAGCATATAGACAGGCGTTAATCTGCCTGCCTGCCTGCCTGCCTGTATGTATGTATGTCATTATTTAGTTTCATTTCAAGATTTCTTGCCAGTAGAGAAAGAGCCAGTTTCTACCCTAGATCCAAGGCTCCTTCACTGGAATTTCAACATCAACAAGGTATTTTGCATGCATGTATGTATGTATATGTGCAGATTTGTATGTTTTGTTTAATGTTCGTCTTCTCATGCATATACTTGCATATCTAGACATGCTCATATATATTTAAATGATAAACTTCTGTATGTATGTATGTATGTGTGGGTTTTTCTCCCACCACAGCTAAACATCCGGTGTTGGCTAACATTCCTGTAATATTGTGGTTCGGCAATAAAAAAAAAAGATGAAATAATTACCAGGCTTGAAAATAAGTATTGGGGTAGATTCTCTCGATCAAACCCTTCAAGGCGGTACCTGAGCATGGCCATAGTCCATTGACTGAAGCAAGTGAAAAATTCATGTTTTGAGTTCTGCGTACCTGTTTCTATCTATCCATCTCTCTCTCTCTCTCTCTCTCTCTCTCTCTCTCTCTCTCTCTCTCTCCTATCTATCTATCTATCTATCTATCTATCTATCTATCTATCTATCTATCTATCTATCTATCTATCTATCTATCTATCTATCTATCTATCTATCTATCCATGCGTGTATATGTAGGTGTATGTGTGTATATATGCACACGCATATACCCACGTACATGTATCATTTACTTGTTTCAATCACTGGATTGTGGCCATGCTGGGGCACCAACTTGAAGCGTTTTAGTCAAACAAACCTCCCTCAATGCTTATTTTTAAAACCTGATAGATCTTATTAAATTTTCATCACTTAAATTTTTTTCAATTTTCACTCGATTATTTTCGAAACCTCATGTAGTTTGTGCATGCTGATAACGAAAACTACTTGAACATGTAAAGTTTGTTAATTTTGAACCATTGAAGTCGTCGATTGCCAACATATTATGTCGGAACAATATTTTGTCATGAAAATTTGCAGAAACAGCGATGACGAAACTTTTTGGTGATCTCTCCGTCTGCTAGAAATAACAGCCAAGTCTTCCTTAAACTACATTATAGCGCCAAAAAAATCAGTAAAGACGACATTAAATGAGGTTGTTAGATGTATTTTATCTCATTCATAATATGGTCCTATATTCACTATGTGTGTATATATATATATATATATATATATATATATATATATATATATATATATATATAGTAGTAACAGAAAAGAGGAATTTCGGTTGTCCCCACGTTGTGGGTTGTAATGTATATAAGAAATTAAAAAAGGAAAATACGCACACTTACATGGTTTTAATATTATTTTTAATATATCGACCGGTTTCGCTATCGCTATTCATGATATAATGTTTAATTTATATGAATATATATTTTTTCTTAAGAAGAAATTTGGTCCATGTTGTGCGTGATGAAATTCACGAGTGAATGACTTTACAAGTAAACAAATAAAGGGAGGTAATTGGTTGTTATTATTGTTATTGTTGTCTGTAAGGGAGATAACTGTTCAGGTTTTGGGTGGGGAATAAATATGTGTACAAAAAAGAGACAGGTTTTTAAAAAAGACCTTGTTTAGTAGGGGATTTATGTACAGTGATGTAATATGTAAAAATATAAAAGTTGGTTATGCGTGCATATTCAGACGTGTTTTGTATTTTTCAATGAAAAAAGTTTCTTTATTTAAGCGTTCTAATTGAGAGATTGCGTCTTTGCACTGGTAGAAAGGGAAGACTGTGAAATTTGGTTTGATGTTACCTGCACATTTTTCTATGTGTTCACTAAGAGGAATTTGTCTGTTTTGCGCGGGAAACGGATTTGCTCCTTATGCAGAGTGATTCTCTTTCTCAAAGTTAAACTCGTTTGTCCAATGTACTGATGACCGCAACCCGAGCAGGTTATTACATAAATTAGGTTCTCAGAGGCACAGGTGAAACTAGTTTTAATTGTGAACCTCTGTCCTTGTTTGAAAAGGAAATCCGAGCCTTCAAGCAGGTTGGGACAGGTTCCACAGTTCGGGCGTCCACATTTTTCAACCATTGGTTTCGTGGTTGTTTTGTAAAGCTTCGCATTTGTTAGTAGTCTCTTTATGCGATTTGTCTTGTTTTTTGCATTTGATGAGTTTGTGTGTTTTCAGGATGTCGTTCATTTTTGGATCTCTAGTTAGTAAAGGGAGAGTTTGCACAATAGTGTTGAATAGAAAGAAAGAGAAGGATTTAACGTTTCGAGCAGAGCACTTCGTCAGAAACATAGAAAAAGGAAGGGAAGATAGAGAAAGAAAATCACCAACGATACACACGCGGTCACATATATACACGTTTATGAATTTATGTTGCAAGATTCCTGATGTGAAGCCGTGTGTTGAAACATATTATTGTATTTTGGGACGGTCATTTTTTTTTGCCAAATAAACACACGCACCATATATTCGTTCTTCACTCGTTTATTACTGTTCTTATTCTCACTCATGTGCATTGTCCGGAAATCTTTCGTCACACATCTGTAACCTCCCCAGCGACATTTTCGTGTGTGCTCTTGCTCTGCTTATTCCATTCTGTTCTTCTATGGTGTGTATCCTTAAATGCGCATGCGCCTGTCTTCGTATGTGTGTGTACATGTGTGTGTGTCATTGTTCTTAGTAGCACTATGACCCTCCTGTCAGCCCCGTCCCCTACCTCGTTGCCGCTGCTACTGCCCTTGAACCCGGCTTTTTGTACCCTTTGCTTGTGGAATTACCCACGCTACTGCCATCGTGGTTGTTGTTGCCATTGTTGTTACCGTTGTTGCTGTTGTCGTTGTTAGTGGTATCGTTGATATTGTTGCGGTCGTCAAATGTTGTTTGTATCCGTGCCCTTTATACAGACTTTTTTATGTCAATTGTTTTTATATTTATCATACGTATATGTGTATATATGTCTATCATATGTGTATTGCGCTATTTGTATGTTTGTTTTTCTCCCTTCAGTCTAATACTTCTTGTATCCATATCCAACACGACGTCTTTAGACGGCATGTTGCATGGTGTAGTGTGGTGTGGTAGTGGGTGTTATTGTTCCAGTCGTGTTTTCAGTTGAGGCACGGTCTGTCTATTGCTCTGTTCTCTGCGTTGATAATACTTTGACCCCTATGCTATCGACTGAGCCACTTTGTTCTGCTTGACCATGCTGGCTGAGCGTTGACGAGCCTTTCTCTTCTTTCAGCTCTCGCCAGTGTCTTCACCTATACGCTCTTCTATGCTGCATGCTGTCTCTACAATGTAAGCAGTTGTCATGCTTCTGCACCATCCTTCAGTACATCGTAAGCTATACACTATATTCCTAACCTTACAGTTAGCCCGTGGCTTCATTCTACATGCAATACGATTATTCTCTGTACTTGGGAACCTGTCGAAGTGATAAGTTCTACAGATCAGGACTTTTATAGAGGGAACCAGGCCTTTCTATTACTTTTAATCTGTAGATTGGCCTTATCTAATGTTTCTCTAAAAAAGTATGCTAGTTCGCTGTCAGCGAACATGACACTGGTATTTTTTGTCGTCATACCATGAGTTGGCTTTATCTACCTCTTTTCGGATCCTCTCTGTGCTGTTCCAGGATTTACTTCTGTATAGCGGGCAGCTCCTCTTTTCATCACTCTCTATGATGGCTTTATACTTAACCCTGACTCCTTTGTACACTCTAATCCTGTCCCTTTGCTTGCAGTGGATGAAGTGTTGTATGTGTCTTTCCAGTTCCTTAGGGTCGCACATGCGAGACACATTACTCATCGCTCTCACCAAGTCTGTTATAAGAATATTGAACTTGGCCTTGTCTGCAATGGCTGTGTTCTTGTGGACAAGGTATTTAGTGACCATGGGTTTGGCATATTGGGAGTGAAGGATATGGACCTTATTGTTCTTGGTTTCTAACCAAAGTTCCCCAGAATCAAAGAAGCATTTAACATCATTGTCCCAAATCTCCCAATACTCCATAAGGACCCCAGGCTGAAGGAAATTCTGCGTACCCATAAAATCATTAAAAGCAGTAAACAAATAAAGATCCTCACGAATGT
>NC_043009.1:19288241-19300741 GCF_006345805.1 Octopus sinensis | reverse complement strand
ATCCTTGTTTAGCCCCCTGTGGGCAGTAAAGAAATATGTATGTATGTATGTATGTATGTATGTATGTATGTATGTATGTATGTATGTATGTATGTATGTAAGCGTGCATGCATGCATGTATGTATGTATGTATGTATGTATGTATGTATGTATGTATGTACGTACGTACGTACGTACGTGTGTGCGTATATATTTATTATCAGTAAATCATAAATCCGAAAGAGAAGCACACTATAAGTTATAAAGCAGTGAAGTAATTAAATAAAGAGGATCCATTCAATTTGACGCGCAGATCTTTTGTGATTATTGCCTGTGACATTCTAATCACATATCCGTAGTACCGGAGATGCGACCACTCAGTGAGGGTAAGTAGTGGCTCGACTTAAAACGACTTCTTAACCTTGCTTCATGTCAGGTAATATTACTCCAGAGATCTTTCGAAGTAATCCCATTTCGACCATGGCCGGTCTATCTTTATCTAATATGTATATATATCGTACCCAGGAATTACAACTAAAAAACGCAAACGCAATACCTATTTCTTTACTACCCACAAGGAGCTAAACACAGAGAGGACAAACAAGGACAGACAAAGGGATTAAGTCGATTACATCGACCCCAGTGCGTAACTGTTACTTAATTTATCGACCCCGAAAGGATGAAAGGCAAAGTCGACCTCGGTGGAATTTGAACTCAGAACGTAACGACAGACGAAATACGGCTACGCATTTCGCCCGGAGTGCTAACGTTTCTGCCAGCTCGCCGCCTTCACACACACACACACACACACATATATATATATACACATACATATAAACGACGGGCTTCTTTCAGTTTCCGTCTACCAAATCCACTCACAAGGCTTTGGTCGGCCCAAGGTGCCATGCAGTGGGACTGAACCTGGAATCATGTGGTTGGTGAGCAAGCTACTTACCACACAGCCACTCCTGCGCCATTATTCAGTTTGTTTCAAAATTTCTTGACAATAGAGAAAGAACCGGTTTCTAACCTAGATCCAGGGCTCCTTCACGTTTACATACATACATACGCATAGGTGTTCTCTTTTTCACTGATCTTCAGTTTTATGTTAACATCCGCTGGGCAACTGATTTCCACAAACATACCGTTTCTTTTCTCTATCCCAAACCATTATATCAGGTCTATTGTGTTAACATTTTACTGAGGTTTTAACAGGGACATTCCACCAGTACTCATTTTATTATGTATGGTTATGGCTTCGGCCATATTGTGGGTTCTTATTTCTTCATCCTTTCGACGGATTTTATTATACAGTGTCCTAGCTACAGCATCATGTCTCACCGGTAGATAAAACCACGATGACATTTTCGGACAATTGCTTATGATGTGGGTGATAACTTCGATGTTAATTCCACAAAGTCTGAATCGGTTGTCACATTTTACTGCATGTATGTATGTATATATGTATGTATGTATGTATGTATGTATGTATGTATGTATGTATGTATGTATTAATGTATGTATGTATGTATGTATTAATGTATGCATGTATGTATGTATGTATGTATGTATGTATGTATGTATTAATGTGTGTTTGTGTGGGTGTGTGTGCGTGTGTGTCTCTTCATGTCTAGTTATAATAAAAACAATGTTACATTGATCTGAGGGGTTACCATACACTTTTGTGCAGTACTAAATTTATTCTTAAACAAGAATAAAATTTCATCCAGTTAATCCATCTTCGGATATTATACATATATAACTGCAGATACAATATCCCTGCATATCTCACGTCTATTTTCATTCCTCCACTTCACTCTCTATTTCATATCTTATCTAGAATAACTATTGCTTAACCATTTTCTCACACCGCCTCCCATGAAAGGATATATAAAATTACCCCGGAACAGCTGTAAGACCTCCTCTTTATAAATGTCTGAAATCTTTCACAGCCTTGGATTTTTATTTCATTCTGTTAATTTTTCTATATATACGCATACTGATATCTGACCTACGTTGGACTCCTTATTCGCATACTCACCGAACCTGGAGCTTAACTATGGTCTGTCCATAGCACTTACTCAGCATTACTTGACACTTTTGGGTCTTATTCATACCATTACCTCTCATAACCTCAACACACACACACACACACAAACCCATATACATACAGGTGATAGCCGGTTTATAGGTTACCCTAGGTTTCTCACCATAAAGAGTATGGCTTATCTTCAGACCCTATGGCTTATCTTCAGACCCTAAAGCCTCTTTAAAATATGGAGGGGGAAATGATACAGGTATAAACAATGGGGATTATCTCCTTTTCGTGTTGGTCATCGGCTTCCGGCAGTGTCGTCCTCCTTCAGATATGCCACCTGTCGGCTATGAGGAAAAAATGTAGGGGGTTATCTCCCACTCTCATCAGCAATCAATTTCCAGCTATGGTGTAATTATCGCTATTATCCGGTTCCCAAAACGCTAACTGGGATCTCTTGAAATGCAAGCACAGCCCAAAAATCTCCATTCTGGAGTTCATATGGTCCCTGGTACGTACGAGTTTTTTAGGACCGAACACATGGAAATCCTGAAAACCTCGCACGTACCAGGGACCATACTGAACTCCAGAACGGGGATTTTCGGTCCGTGTTTGCATTTCAGGAGATTCCTGTTAGCGTTTTCGGAACCACATAATAGCGATAATAGTGGTATTAGCGATAATTATACCACACCTGGAAATTAATTGCTGTTGAGAGTAGGAGATAATCCCCTAACTTTTACCCTTATAGCCTACAGGTAGCATAGCTGAAGGAGGACGATATTGCCGGAAGCTAATGACCAACACCAAAGGGAGATAATCTGCATTGTTTATATCAGTATCGCAGGGCCGGATTAAGACCCATCGGGGCCCTAAGAACTTAAAAGATTTTGGCGCACCCATAAAAAATTATGTAATTTAAAATATAAACAATGACATACCATGAAATAGATTTGTATTTGACAAAACAAAAACAAACCAGTAAGAGGGAAACTAATGTTTATTTTCGTATTCTTCCACTTCATTTATATTTGCAAAGTTTCCTCCTACTTTTTTGAATTGCAAAGTCTTTCATCAGATCCTCAAAATTAATTTTAGGTTACGCATCTGCATCTAGACTTAGTAGAGATAAAGACATCCCGAATATTATTTTAGCACGTTTAAAGTGATTTCTGTTGTGCTGTAAACCATTTAACATTTCTGTAGTGTCCCGCCTTCACTTGATATCCCAAGCACGCGCCTATTTTGCTGCTTAATGGTTAGTCCAGCGCTGCTGTATCGTTTTCCCCTTCATATTTTAAAGAAGCCATAGGCCAACATGTCTTAGGGTCTGAAGATAAGCCATAAAGGGTACCTTTATAGCGAGAAACCCAGGGTAACATATAAGGTTACCCTGGGTTTCTCTCTGTAGACTGCTCTATTTATGTCTTTCTAAAAAAAGAAAACGATATATATATATATATATATATATATATATATATATATATATATATATATATATATATATATATATATATATGTATATTATATATATATGTATGTATGTATATATATATGTATGTGTATATATATATATATATATATATACATATATATAATTTGTGGAACTCTATGGTACCTTTTCGGTTTGAACAGCAGTTTTTTAAAAATAATTTCCACGTAAATAAACACTTTTAAACTTCGTATACTGGTAGAATGTGTTTATAAAACATCTTTTTCTTTTGGCTTTATTGAGAAAATTCTATAGTTTCTAAGATATTTGTTGTTTTTTTTCTTCAATTTCTGCTATTTCAACCAATCAATGACGTCTATTGAGGAAAAAAAACATTCTGTGCGTATGAATATGTCCCTCGTTTAAGAAACAGATTGGATTTATTTACATTTCTGAAGAAAAAAAGATACCCTTCCCCCACCCCTAACCCTAACCCTAACCCTAACCCTAAAACAGATTGAAATGCAATAGATCGATACTAGGGTCATAAATATTGGTGACAATTTCATATGACACCGCTAGAAAAACTGCCGTTCAAACCGAAAAGATTCACTCTATGCAATGCTGGATTTCGGTCGAGCGCCCTGTATCTAGTTCTAGAAATTGTGTTTCATAAACACAGACTATGCTGATGATCTTGCAGATGTTTATGTATTCATATACGTAAATTATTAACAAGTGAAACTAATTAGTACTTAGGTAATCGTTTTTTATTTCGTATAATTTCATTTGTCTTGCTTATTTTTACGCTTTGGTTTTTTGTTGAATTTTTTCTTGAGAACTTGCTCTCCGTGGGAAATGGCGATTTTGACGTCTATATCTAGCATACAGGCTGTCCACTTTTAGTGGTCAATCCTCTAAATTATATATATATGTATATATATATATATATATTGCCCACAGGGGGCTAAACATAGAGGGGGCAAAGAAGGACAGACAAACGAATTAAAGATGAAAGATGAAAGGCAAAATCGGCCTCGGCGGAATTTGAACTCTGAACGTAACGGCAGACGAAATACCTACTTTTTTACTACCCACAAAGGGCTAAACACAGAGAGGACAAACAAGGACAGACAAACGGGTCAAGTCGATTATATCGACCCAGTATGTAACTGGTACTTATTTAATCGACCCCGAAAGGATGAAAGGCAAAGTCGACCTCGGCGGAATTTGAACTCAGAACGTAACGGCAGACGAAATACGGCTACGCATTTCGCCCGGCGTGCTAACGTTTCTGCCAGCTCGCCACCTTTTACGTTTACAGCACCTAGGTTTCCCAAGCGGTCACCCATCCAAGTACTGACTAGGCTTGACTTTGCTTAACTTCGGTGATCGGACGAGAACCGGTGTTTTCAAAGTGATATGACCGTAAATACGGCAGACGAAATACCGCTAAGCATTTTTATATATGCGTGTATTTGTGTGAGTGTGTGTGTGTGTGTGTGGTGCTATGAAAATTATATATATACTAGCTTAAGGTGACCCGCTCTACGCGCGGGTGAGGGTGTGGTTGTTACTTTCTGTTTCTTATCGCCACATTCTCCCTCTTTTGTTTCTCTCTCCTTTCTCTCTCACTTTCTCACTCTCTTACTCTTCCTTTCTCTCGGACTCTCCCTAGTTTTCTCTTTCTCTCTATCTTTCTCTATCTCTCTCTTATTAAAAAAAAAACAAAAGATCTCGAGTAAGTTGAGAAAGAAACTATTTTGAAAGATCAATCATAAATATCAGGCAGTAACAAGGGAAAGCACACTTGCCTTTTCTACATGCCACTATTTGAGCGATTAAAAATAAGGAAAAAAGGATTTCTTTGTTAACTTTAGTACTTATTTTGGGAATTTTTCGACGATTAACCATGCAAATGAAAGGTCTAAATACGGGCTACATGCAGCTGTAAATTTCTTTCACAAAAAATGAAAACTGTAAACAATAAAAAATAGGAAATTTTTTTCAACTTCAAAAATCTTGCCTTAATTTTCAAAATTTCGAACCCATTTTCCGCGCTTGAATTACAAATCCGATTCCACTTTACCATGTTGAAAATTTCATTGAAATTGGGCAAAAGGTGTCCAATCTAGACCCCCAAGTGTCCCTAAAAGTCCATAAAATCCTCGTTTTCACACTAAAGCAACCACTGTAGCGCTCCAAAACGTCTCCCCATCAATTTCTCACCTCAAGTTAGCCCCTCCTGTAAATTTTAATCTTCTTCCAGCCCCATTTAGACCCCTTTTTACATAAAAATCCAATTTGTATCAACGTTCGCCTTTTTTGTTTTATAGATTAGATATATATTGGGTTGTCCGGAAAGTTCGTGCCGATTTATTGTAGTTTACCTTTCGACTTATTGAGTCCATAAAATAGGATTTGACTACATTCCATTTAGAGCACAGTTTAAGCTATCTTTTCGCGGAAGAAGGTTTACGTTCCTACAACCTGTGTTAATTCTGTAACTCTTTAAAATGGAAGATAAGAAAGTTCATTTTCGGCACTTGATGCTTTTCTTTTTCCGTAAAGGGAAAAAATGCCTCACTAGCAACCAAAGAAATATGTGCAGTTTACGGTGATGTTTCTTTATCTGAAAGAACTGTACGGAAGTGGTTTGCAAGGTTCCGAGCTGGAGATTTTAGCCTTATTGATAAAGAGCGACTAGGCAGATCATCCACTACAGATGTTGACCAAATCAAGTCATTAATTGAGAATAACTCACATTGCACAATCCGAGAATTGGCAGAAAATCTCAACCTATCAAAATCCGTCGTACACGAGCACCTGGCAAAGCTTGGGTACACAAATCGCTACGATGTTTGGGTACCACATGAGTTGGGTGAGAAGAACCTTTTGGGTCGCATCTCTATCTGTGATTCGCTTTATAAACGAAATGAAAACATGCCTTTTTTAAAGCAAATTGTGACAGGTGATGAGAAATGGATTATCTACCGAAATGTTCAGAGAAAGCGATCCTGGAGTAAGCGACATGAGCCACCCTTAGCCACCCCAAAAGCGGGTCATCACTCAAAAAAGTCTTGCTTTGTGTCTGGTGGAGGTATATGTGGGATGACGTGGGCTTGCAAAATAACTCTGTCACTATTCTGCCTCCAGAAAACTTTGTGTCCAAAAATTCAACGCTAGTTTTTGAAAAACTAGACGTAAATTTTATGTTGAACTTTCATCCACATTTTTCGTTTCTTGGTTCACTTTCCACCGATCGACCTCTTTAGTGTTGCAAATAATGTAGCTATCGACGTTATTATTATTATCATTATTATTATTGTTGCTGTTGTTGTTGTTATTAAAACTCATATTATTATTTAAACGACATTGTTGCTGTTACAATATTGCGTACAGTATCCAGATAAAGCAGCCGAACAATCGACATGAGTGATAATGGACATGAAGATTATCGAGATAGTAAAGGAGACCTTTGTGCAACGCAAAGTCTTCAAATACTTTTGCCTCCAAATTGCGACCGGGTTTTCTGTTTCCTTGTCAAGAAGCTATCAACTAATTTTTCAAAACCACTACTTACCACTACTTAACTAATATAGATGTGTCAGCGAATATGAAAACAGAACTTTAGTTGCTTTCAATTTCCTCATTGTCAAACAAATGGAAATAAATGTTATTACTGGTTCATTGCTGCTTGTTACGCCAGAGAAATTATTATTATTATTATTATTATTATTATTATTATTATTATTATTATTATTATTATTATTATTATTATTATTATTATTTTTTTTTAAATTAGTTATCCAATCAGATTGAAATAGTATTGTGTTGAGTTAAATGTTTTATTAATATTTAGGTAATCTGTTTGCTTTATTCGTCAAGTTACAATAAACGCAGCCGAACAATCGACATAGGCCATTGTGTTGCACCATCTGAAGTCACCTTTCTGCCAGTTCTTTGATCCCATCAGGTCTTGTCTTTCGAGGCGAAGAACTACTTCACTGAATCTCCCATCTTCTCTTGGTAGATGAAGTGTCGCGAGCGCAGAAATTGGCATATGACATTCTTACTTAAGCAACTAAGATGCATAAGTTCCCCGAAGACATGGCCGTGAGGGTAAGAAGTTTGTTTCACGACTTCACGTGGTCTCATGTTTAATCTCCCTTGTAAGTGAAATTGGTTGACGGAGACTGCGATTCCGTCGCGCGTGCATACGTGTTGTATGGATGGACGGATGGATGGATGTTTGAATGAATGGATGAATGGATGAATGATGTGCGTTTATGTGTCTGTGTATATCTCCCGTGTCTTAGCGGTGTAACAAAATGCAAATCGCTAAATGAGAGCTAAATTTTAAAATATACTGGGTTCGATATGAATAACTAAAATCATTCAAGGCTGGCCACAACCTAATTATAGAAATAAGTAAACGAGTAAACAGTTCTAATATAAATTAAATTCGCCTTTGTGGTCTTTGGTTCATATGTGACTTGTTAATTGTGCTACATTAGAAACGTATAATCCTTCCCTTTCTGTGCTATATTAAAAATATCAGGTTAAAGTAAAACCTTTGCACAATAGTATAACACATTGAAACAGCAATCCATTATTATTAATACCGAGAAACACCAGAGACCTAAAATCCCTCCTTGCTAGCCAATCCATAACATTCTTCCTGTAAATGGAGGAATTTTATGGATACTGTTTGTAATATATAAACGACAGTTAAGTCAACGATCTGACAGAATCGTTCGCGCGCCAGGCAAAATGTTTTGTGATATTTCGTCCGCCGCTGCGTTCTGAGTTCAAATTCTGCCGAGGTCGGCTTTGCCTTTCATCCTTTCGGGGTTGATTAAATAAGTACCAGTTACGCACTGGGGTCGATGTAATCGACTTAATCTGTTTGTGTGTCATTGTTTGTCCTCTCTGTGTTTAGCCCCTTGTGGGTAGTAAATAAATAGGTATTTTGTCCGTCTT
Source organism: Octopus sinensis (assembly GCF_006345805.1). NCBI lineage: Eukaryota > Metazoa > Mollusca > Cephalopoda > Octopoda > Octopodidae > Octopus > Octopus sinensis. Next base: position 19,292,312 of record NC_043009.1, on the reverse strand, counting down.
TACGTTCTGAGTTCAAATTCCGCCGAGATCGACTTTGCCTTTCATGCTTTCGGAGTCGATAAAATAAGTGCCAGTTGAGCACAGGAGTCGATATAATCGACTTACCCCTTCCTTCGACATCGCTGGCCTTGTGTCAAAAAGTGAAACCAATATATAAACGACATTCAAACAAGTTTGTTTATGAGAAAAATAATAATTACGCTCAAGTAGCAAATTTAATGCATCAAAATAGTCTATTTTTTAGGAACCAACAAAAACGATTTGTTTGCTCATTTACCATTGCTGCTCAGTTTGATTATTGTTATTAAGCTAATCCTATCTTGGTCAGGAGTGATAATATATATGTCATAACATCATAAATATATTTATATAAGAAGAAATTGAACTTTATCCACATTTTTTGCTAAGTACGTAGGAAATGAATTTTATTTGGGAATATATACTTCTTGAACCCCTATAGATTAGCTTATCGCTGTTTATTGTTAGCCTTATCATGAGTTTAACAGTGAAATGATAAAATGAACATTACCCTTCTGTGTTAAAGCTTAGTAAAGTTTATCAAGTTCTGAAAATTATCGATAAAAAGTGGGTAATGTACCGAGAGTCTGCGTTTTGCTTTTATCTAGTGTAACAAGATAATGTAACGAAATTGTTATTAGTACTTTACAATGGCATTTGTGAATTCATTGTATTGAGATTTGTTATATAAAGCTGTTATATAATAAATTCAGATGAGGGAGTGATAATACAATTTTAAAAGTAGTGATAATGTGTTTCTAGAATATATTATTGCACTCGTCGGGAGATTCGTTTGCGCGTCGGAAACGAATAGTTCGCAATATTTAGTTTCAGTCGTTCGTATTCTGAGTCGCCATGGTCGACTTCCTCTTTCATTCTTCTGGAGTCGATTTAATCAAAAGAAGCGTGGTTGCTTTGTATCATGTCTTATCTGTACTTTCACAATATCACCTATCAAGTCTCTCTAAAGCTAATTATGATAATGTCGCACTTCTCGGACAAATTAACTTTGCCTAGTTTTCACCCTCTCTATTTTGGATCTGTCCGAGCAAATTAAACAGGTTTTCTATATCATTGTGAAGTATACTTTTCTATATCCCTGATCTGACAATGCTGAAATTCCAAAGCAGCTGCCTCTCAACTACATTGTTGCTGTTACAATATTGCGTACAGCATCCAGATAAAGCAGCACCCGGTCAGCAATTGGTGATAATGGACATGAGGATTATCGAGATAGTAAAGGAGACCTTTGTGCAACGCAAAGTCTTCAAATACTTTTGCCTCCAAATTGCGACCGGGTTTTCTGTTTCCTTGTCAAGAAGCTATCAACTAATTTTTCAAAACCACTACTTGCCACTACTTAACTAATATAGATGTGTCAGTGAATATGAAAACAGAACTTTAGTTGCTTCCAATTTCCTCATTGTCAAACAAATGGAAATAAATGTTATTACTGCTTGTTACGCCAGAGAAATTTATCAAACGCAGAGGGTTGTCGCGCATACCATCCGAAGATTAGTGATAGTTTCTTGAAATAAGAGTAAAGAAGCTTAACGAGACTTTCCACAGCCCTATCAAATAAGACAAACTAACTAAAAACAAAAGCAATAACTGCAGCATAAATGCGCGTCATTATTCTCAAGTATTGTACTGGTGTGCATACTACCAATGATAAGTGCAGAGGATCAGCATCTAGTTTAAGGTGAAACTTCATTTTAATTATAATCCTTGGGTGATGTAACTATGTCAAAACATTTCATTTTGCGGTCCCCCACCTTAAAAACATTCTTTGCGTTACATGAAAAAAAAAAAAAAACGAAATAAATTGCGCATCACTACCCGCTGGCAAAGCATGAACATCAAAATACACCATTTCCATTTCATATAAGTGCAAATACATCCAGTCCCACAGCGTGGCACATTGGATAAGTGGATTTGGTTGACTGAAACTGAAGAAGCCCGTTATATACAGATATAAATCTATCTATCTATCTATCTATCTATCTATCTATCTATCTATCTATCTATCTATCTATCTATCTATCTATCTATCTATCTATCTATCTATCTATCTGTATGTATATCAGTGCATGTTTGTGTTTGTTCCCACCACCGCTTGACAACCAGTGTTGGTTTGTTTACATCCCCGTAACTTAGCTGTTAGGCAAAAAGACTCCGAAAAAATTAGGACCCGATTTTTAAAAAAAATAATAAGTACTGGGTTCAATTCGTTCAACTAAAATCTTTGAAGGCAGTGCTCCAGCATAGCCGCAGTCCAATGACTGAAATCAGTAAAAGATAAAGAATAAAGATGTAAAGTCTTGTAATTGTGTAGAAATCAATATTTGTCATTTAGAATACCCAATAAATCAATAACATAGATATTGCTTCGTATGAAATTAATCTAATGACAATTAATCCGATAACAAACCGTTGATGATTAGCTAAAACAATATATTATCTCTGTCGGCATAAAATCGTATTAGCACAATAGACACGTGGCCAGTCAACCACAAGCTCGCCTCAGGGATTGCTTACTACTACTGATATCTTAACTGATTTCAAGTTAATGAGTTCAGGTGTTCACACAAATAAGAAGTAAGTACTAAAGGCGCACGTCCGCATATTCACTCGCATGCGGACATGCGCAAATACATCTATTGATTTTCCTTTCACAGAGTTTAAGCATTTTTGTTTCAATGTAATTTGTTCCAGAAACATGTAAATATGTGAGTTAGCGCAGGCATATATGTGGCTGTCTGTGTAGATACACAGACACTCATACAATACTTATGCGTGTCTCTTTAGTATTTGAATATGTATGTTTGAATTATTCTTTATGTAAATGCATGAATTGTGTGCTTCTTGCAAACTAAATAAACATTCCACTGTACCATTTTTTGATTAGATTTAGAACATGCGAATCAGCTTGCTTTGTTCTTCCTTGAAATACCCCGGTATTTCCAGGTTTTTATGCAAATCATTTGCTACCTCTCCTAGTACATCTATGATAATAAGTGCACTGCACTAGATAACACCTATATCATTGGTTCAAACGAAAGCCTGAACACTACTTACAAGAACCATACGTTTCTCAGTAGTTCACCTTTCGCACAATTTTATTCACATCCGCTATGCAGCTCTGGCCTTTGAGAACAGATGGTAATGATGTGGGGATATCTACCTCGCTGCTATGGCACAATCGAAATTTCCTGTTAAGATGCAGAGGTTTAGAGGCATTTTGAGGTATTGAATATGTATTTATGGCTATAATTTGTTCTTGAATAGCTAAAATATATCCTTTTAGACGGTATGTGATATATGTGAAGGAAATCAATATTGGTGGTATTCTATAGCTTACGGGACATGTACCAATGAATATCATTTTGCTGATATGAGTGTCTAACTCCCCTTGTGCCACAGGAAATACACTTTTTGTACCTATTCAGAGGTTCTCCTAGCCTGGAGATGTTATCATTTTTAGTGTTGAGTACACGTGATGTACTCACATTTTTCTTTGCTACTCAGTAAGTGTTAGCAAATACGGTTTGGATTGAGCTCCTGCTTTTACATCTGTCACTTAATTTAAAATACCCTATCGGCATTACTGTTCATGTGGAAGGGAGGCTTAGTGCTTTTGTAAAGTTTGTGTCCATAATGTTTGTATTTATAATCTATATATTTATGTAGGCATTTATAAATGAATGGATTCGAAGCTGCTAAATCTATCTATCTATCTATCTATCTATCTATCTATCTATCTATCTATCTATCTATCTATCTATCTATCTATCTATCTATCTATCTATCTATCTATCTATCTATCTATCTATCTATCTATCTATCTGTCTGTCTGTCCATCTATATATCATTCTATCTATCTATCTATCTATCTATCTATCTATCTATCTATCTATCTATCTATCTATCTATCTATCTATCTATCTATCTATCTATATTTATTTATCTATGTAAATATATATGTGTGAGTCTGTGTGTGTGTGTGCGCGTGTGTGTATCCCTCTATATATCTCATCACTTTGTGTGTATACG
>NC_043009.1:19183241-19283241 GCF_006345805.1 Octopus sinensis | reverse complement strand
TAGTATATATATATATATATATATATATATATATATATATATATATATATATATATATATGTAGATAGATAGATAGATATAGATATAGATATACATATATATATATATCCCAGATCAAAATTCCCCAAAATAGAAAAATAGCATAAAGCCATCATATCGACATTTGCGCCAATAATAATAATCCAAGCTTCAAAATCTTTCCCCTGTACCAGTTCAGGGACGATACAACCTGTAGCCAACGAATTAGTAAAGAGACTCCCTTTATTAGAAAATACAGACTCCTTTTGAACGCATCTACAACAAACGACAAACACATATGCAAATATTAAGAGTGATACATTCAAAAGAGATACCCAAGAATTCATTAAAACAGTCCCAATCACTGCTATAATCCACAACTAGTCACATTTAGGTCACTTGACCATTTAACAGCCTACTACTATCATACTACCTGCATTCCCTTATTATTCTCTCTTCTCTTTCTCCTTCTTCTTCTTCGTCTTTTTCCTCTCCGCCACCTCCTTCCTTACTTTACCACTATTGCTCTTTAGAATAACACCTACGCAAATATTATAAACAATACATTCAAAGGAGATGCCTTAAGAATTCAATCACTATTACCATCCACAGCAAGTCACTTTCAGGACACTTGACCATTTAACATCCTACTACTATCATGGCACTCCCGCATTCTTCTTCTCTTCTTCCTCCTGCTCCTCCTGCTCCTCCTCCTCCTGCTCCTCCTCCTCTTCTTTTTCTTCTTCTTCTCTGCCAAGAATTTACAACGACCTCGAACCCACAACAGTAAACACGAGAGACAGAGACAGGCAGAAACAAGGAAAATGTCCCTTGTATTTGAATGCTATGCAAATATTCTTTTAAAAATACTTTTCTTTTAATTTTTCCAAAATTTAATTGGTTTCCATACTTACAGTTGAAAAAGTCTCAATGACTGAAACCGGTACTGAAATGTTTTTTATAAAATTATTTTAGCATTTTCTACCTTGACTTTTTTCCATATATATCAACTCGTGTGTTCCTTTTCAACCTTCTCCATGTGTGTGTGTGTGTGTGTGTGTGTGTGTGTGTGTGTGTGTATATATACATATATAATCAAAATAAGCAACAGGATATCAAGAGGTGATGCAGCATGACTGTTTCAAGCGGTTCCATTTAATTGAACAATGCAATCATTACATCAATTTGAATACAGGGCTATCCTCAACTACAGAATTAAATAGAATTTTTTAATCAGTCGGACACATTAATATAATTTTACTTAAATTCTCTAATAGAGCAAGAAGAGGGAGAAAGTCCATGTTGCTATTAATGTGACTCAGAATATAATACAATTCTAAGAACTCTATGAAGTTTGTTAGGGTGACAGCTTATAAAGGATTGTGGTTCATTTTTAATTTATTAGTATTTTTTATCAACTACCAAATCTAAGCCCAGAGGACTGTGTCTATTTAGAATAGATAGACAGAGTGAGTTGACAGTCTATAGCTGGGTATGGTTATAAATATTGTCAGGATTTAGAAAATGTATAAGTAACTGCCAATAAAGGAGGCTGGGTAAGGGAAGACCCTAAATCAAGATGTTAAGTACTAGTTAAAGGGGCAAGACACTAATAAAACGTATGATGTTAATACAGAGGTAATTATCATGGGGTACGATGGATGATTGCATATAAACTATATTGTTATGTTGTATGAAAATAAAATTTAAGATTACTAAAAATGGTATTATAACCAGAATAGATAAACTGAGTATGTATACTAATTTTCAATATTAGAAAGGGAAGATTACATATAATTAGTTTAATATTCATACCAGTACTTAATTATTTATCTATAAGGTGGTTTCTATAAAGATTGCTCTGGGTATTTACTGGGGCGATAAATTATGCTATCTTTATATTAGATATAAGCTAAGAATCAGAAAAAAATCGGGAAAATAAGTTGTGCACAGATACATACACATATTTAGCTATGTGCACACATGCAAATATACACAAATATTTGTACTTTATTGTAGGTATGTTATAATCAACTCTTAAGTAAGCAGAAAGTTTATATTTCTCTTTAAGAACATTAATAACTTATGAGAGATAAGAGGTTGATAGGTAAAGGTATCAAAAATAATAAAACACAATAAGAAATTAAAGAGAATAGTAAGAAAAAATATATAACTTATATATAATACTATCGGGTAAGTTCACATCATATACGACTCTAAAATTAATTTCTCCTATCTAGGTTCAAGTGCAGCACCTATAAAATATATATAAAAATATATAAGAGATGTTAAGACATATGAAAGGCTTGAACGTGGACATAATATAAAAAGCAGGTTCTATCTGTGATCTTGGTTTTGTCATATTTGGACATGAACCCTAATTTCGAAAATATTTAAATGTACGAGTGACAATATATACGCATGATACCCTTAGGTCTAATCTATTATTAACCAGGTTGCCCTTGTCCCTATACTTAAAATTTTATAAATTTCCATACTGCACACCTCGCACTCTTATATTATCCCATTTAAGGCTAAATTCGATTCCGCTTTCCTTCAGTTCCCAAATCTTGCTAGATCAGGACGTACAATTGGCCTAATGCTTGAGCCTAAAAGATGAAAAATGGTTATTAAATAAATATGAAAAAACGCATTAATAACAATTTCCTGTCCGCGGTGCTGGATAACTACTGGCTAGAGATGGCAGTCACTTGACCTTACAATATATAAACTGAGAAGCGACAGACAGTCGCTGTTCTCGCAACGAGCAAAAGAGCTAGTTTTAAAATTTCTAAATGAGAATTAAGTAGTAACGATACTGAAGAGTAATGTTTATTTGCCAACGTGAGGTGGCTGTTCTACGCAGAACTGTTACTGACTTTTAACCTCCCAGGAAAACATCATATGTGGGTCATGTCCAAATATGGTAAAACCAAGATCACAGATAGAACCTGCTTTTTATATTATATCCACGTTCAAGCCTTTAATATGTCTTAACATCTCTTATATATTTTTATATATATTTTATTGCTTTATATAAATTTTTATGTATATTTTATTGCTTTATATATATTTTTCTGTGCATTATTTTTCACCCTTTATAATTGTGTAACTTATACGCGTGTAGTATATACCTAATGTGCATGTGTGTGTATATTCACACAAATGTGTATGTGTACGAATGATTGTCTCCTTCATTCATACATATATGTATGTATATACGTTTATATATCTGCAGGTGTAGATGTGTTTAACAGACTGGAGGGTGTATTTGTGTATATACATATATAACTCATTTGTATATTCAAGTTTTGCGGCGAATGTGAATGTTTTCCGGTTTATGTTTTTTGTGTCTGTGTTTTTATCTGTATATACGTCTTTCCGTGTATGTATATGCATGTGCGTATAAACTACGCTTTGTATATCCGCATATGTATGTGTATGTGCGTGTAGAGATATGTGTATGAGCTTAGTGATGCGTGCATGGGTATATATGCGTGTGTATGTGCGTGTATGCGTAGACATATATATGTATATATGTGTATTTGTATATATGTACACGCGTGAGTATGTATATGTAGGGAGAGTTTACGAAAGAAACAAAAGACGAAGACAGGTGGTGTACAAAACAAACAGACGTGTTAGTATAACGCTCAGGAATAGCAAAGGTCTTTTACGTTTCGAGCCTACGCTCTTCTACAGAAAGGGACACAGAAAAAACAAGGAGAGAAACAAGGAGAGAAAACATGTGTGTAGTGGCTAACGATCTATCATGGCGCTGACTCGGACAGAAGGGTCACACACGAGAGGGAAAGTAGGGGAGATAACAAAGCAAAGATGATCCCCAACACGAAGGTGTGTGCGTGTATAAGAGAATATGTATGTGCGTGTGAAAGAGGGCTGGTGGTCTTGACGTGTGCGTGTATGTATGTGTAGGTGTGAAGATGTGGGGATGGGTGTGTGGGTGGTGTGTTGTGATGTGATGTGTAATGTTGTATGGTGTAGTGTGGTGTGGTATGATGTTGTTGCGAGGTGGAGGAGGCGAGAGTGAGGAAAGCACGGGTGGGGTGTGGGTTCGGCTGAAGGTTGGGGTAGAGTTGGGGTTTGTGCGCTTATGGGGGAGGGGAAGGTGGGTATGTGAGGAGAGAGAGGAGGAGAGAAGAGAGAAAGAGAATAGAAAAATAGTATATATATATATATGTATATATATATATATATATATATATATATATATATATATATATATATATATATATATATATATATAGTTATCCGTAATAATGAAGGGTGAAATTAATTAATTTGGAATAATTATCAATTACACCAAGTAGTCTTCGGCATGTAAAAGCCTCATTCGAGGAAAATTTAAGTAATACTAAGCAATAAAGGGTTTAGCAACGAATTGCCTTACCACATACCGAATTTAGAAATAGCAGTCAAAGAGTTATAGCTATTTCTTCTACTAAAAAGGGAGATCTCAGTAAAATTGCTGTTTTTACTGAGATCTCCCTTTTTAGTAGAAGAAATAGCTATAACTCTTTGACTGCTATTTCTAAATTCGGTATGTGGTAAGGCAATTCGTTGCTAAACCCTTTATTGCTTAGTATATATATATATATATATATATATATATATATATATATATATATATATATATATATATATATATATATATATATATATACATACATACATACATACATGTGTGTGTGTGTGCATACCTGTATGTGTGTGTATTACTTTACTCATGCCTATTGGAGTAATTTCCCTTTATTCAACGGTTATTTTTCATAACGTTTGTCTTAATAACTGATGAGATACCGGAGCAGACTTCAGCCCCGGCATCCGAAACTCTGAGTTTTATTATGACAGCCAACTAATTGTCACATATTATACATACATACATACATACATACATACATACATACATACACACACACACACACACACACACACACACACACACACATATATATATATATATATATATATATATATATAAAACAGAAAAACCATTATCAGAAAAATAAAAAGAACAAACAAAAAAATTAACAAACTAAAGTACTGCCAACAGCAACACACACATTCGACGGCTATCGCACTGCTTGAATCCAAAAAATATAACCTCCAACAATGCATGAAGACCCTCATCAATAACCAAAGATCAGCTGAGGAGAAGTGGGCCATTGAAAAAATCAAACTCAACCCCAAAGTGTTCTTTTCATTTGCGAGGAAACGCAGGGTCACTGTCTCCACTGTAGGCCCTCTAATTGACGAAACTGGCACTCTCCAAGATAATACCAAATCCATGGCCGAGATACTGCAGAAACAATACTGCTCTGTTTTCAGCAATCCTGATATGGCCGATCTGGGCTGTATCAGTGATGTCAACCCCCAACACACTATATCGGACATAACGTTTAGTGCCCCTGATGTCTTAGCGGCGATAAACGAAATAAAACACAATTCAGCAGTAGGCCCCGATAGGTTCCCTGCTTGTGCCCTGAAGGTGTGTCGACACCAACTTGCATCTCCCCTTGCTAATCTGTGGAGAAACTCACTGGATGCTGGCTATATTCCAAAAAACCTTCTGTCCCAGTCTGTTGTCCCAGTTTTCAAAAAGGGAAACAAGTCCCTTGCAGTGAATTACCGTCCGATCTCACTCACCTCTCATATCATCAAGGTATTTGAGAGGGTGGTGAGATCTCGAATAACCCAATTTCTGGAAAGCAACAGACGGCTGATCTCCAACCAACATGGGTTCCGTAATGGAAGGGACTGCCTAACGCAGCTCCTGCATCACTTTGAGGACATTTTGAGAGCTTTGGGAGAGGGCTCCAACACCGATGTCATCTACCTTGATTTCAGTAAGGCCTTCGACAGGGTCGATCACAAGATCCTATTGAAAAAACTATCCAACATTGGTGTCTCTGGAAAGTTACTGAAATGGATCAAGTGTTTCCTGACAGACAGATCTCAACATGTTGTAGTTGAAGGGGTAAAATCAAGCCCAGCCAAAGTCAGCAAGGCACTGTGCTGGGCCCACTTCTTTTCATCATTTACATTAATGACATTAATGACATCATCAAGCACAGCAACATAAAAATCTTTGCAGATGACTCCAAGCTACAGAAGGTCATAAATGAGGCGAGTGACCGAACATGCCTTCAGTCAGATCTACTGGCTGTTATCCAATGGGCAGAAAAAAACAATATGCTGCTGAACGAGGATAAATTTGAGCTAATCCACTTTGGAAAAGAGGATGCCCTGAAACTCCCATACTCCCTTCCTTCAGGTGAAACTCTCGCGGCGTCCAACAACATCAGAGACTTGGGAGTAATTGTGGACAACAACATAAGCTGGGCCACTCATATAAACACCAAAGTTGACATGGCCCGCAGAATGTGTTCCTGGATTCTCAGAACTTTCCAGTCGAGAGATATCCACACCATTATCCTTCTCTTCTCCACTTTTGCCCGACCCCACCTTGAATACTGTTGTCCACTGTGGTCTCCCCACACAATACAAGGTATCATAAAAGTTGAAGCACCTCAAAGGGCAATCACAAAAAAAATAGATGGCATGACAGGCCTCGACTATTGGGGTCGACTAGAAAAGCTAAAACTCTATTCTCTCCAACGTCGTCGTGAGCGCTACATCATCTGCATGACGTGGAAAATATTCCATCAGCATTGCCCAAATGATGTTGGCATCACCTTTAAGGTACATCCAAGGCTTGGGCCCCGTGCCATCCGCCCAAAACAAACGTCGCACTCTCATCTCATAACAACAATACGGCACAATTATTTCACCTCAATTGGCCCCGCTCTCTTTAACATTACACCAAAACACATTAAAACAGAAACTGACCCTATAGGGTTCAAGAAGTCTTTGGACAGATTCCTTCAAGAAATCCCGGATAAACCCCCTACACCCGGATATGTCTCTGTAAACAATTACTCTCTACTTGAGTGGGCCATAGTGCCCAAATTCTGACTTGAAAGACTTCACCAGGTGGTGCTATTAAGTTAGACATGGCCTGGGCCAATAATGGCCGAAACCTATCAAAGTATCAAAGTATCAAAGTATATATATATATATATATACATACATACATATATATATATATATAACAAAATGGTACAGGTATCAATCCATTACAGCCGTTTCCAGGAACTCCTTTAATTAATTAATGAAACCATTACATCATTATAAAGAAACCGTTTTCGTCAGATGAATTATTCGAGTCGTTCAACAGTTACAAATTCACGGAGCAAAAATATTTAAATCAATTCTGATACTATTCAGTTGGCAGAATGAATTTCCAGAATAGCGTATATTTGATCAGAACAAAGAAAACAAAGGGATTAGCAGAGTTTATAGTAGGGGGAAGAAATAATTGACTCAAGTGACCCAGTTATCTAACAATAGAGAAAGGATCGGCTGCAATCGTCTAGGTTTATATATTAAAGAGGTTGATTATGCCAATTGGTCAGTGGCGAGAAAAGTAATTAATGTCAGGTCAGCCTATTAAGTTATCATAAGCGATGGAACGATACGTCGGCTTTATCTTCGCAAATGGCTAAGGCGTACAGTAGTAATTAAGGGAATGAGTTATGGGGAGGGGGTGATAATGAGAAGAAGGATATAGAGGAAGCTCATTCATTACCGTATTAAAGAGAAAGACTTTGAAAAATAATGGAAATAAATATTATAAAATGGGGATGAGAATCAAATCCAGGGAATAAAAAAAGGGGACCACTACAATTTAGCATAGTTACAATGATATAGCATTAAGATAAATTTAGAAGTTAAATATATAGATGAAGAATAAATTATACATAAGATTATAGGAAGAAAGCAATACTTTAAGATATAATAGTCATAAGAAAATTAAAATTTTGATAGATAAAGTGTATAAAATATTATGGTAAAATATGAAGATATATAAAAATTTATAAAAGAAATCCTCAAAAAGGAGCTGCTCATAATAGAAAAGTAAAATATTAGAACATTCTCCACCATTAAAGGGGGATAATAATAGGAGTTTAAAAAAATTCGATCGTAGATATAAGGTAAATAATTAAAACATTATTTTAAATATATAAAGGAGTGCATTCTGATACAAAAAATTAAAATTTAGGCCCATAAGCTAATAAGGAATATAATGCGGATAAAAATATAAGATAAAAGTAAAGTATACAACGAGATATATAAAATATAAACTTTAGTCTTAATTATCCATGTGGGACGAAGAAAGAGGAACAATACAAAGACAGATAAAGGTTCGGGGAACAAATGATAAAACAACATGAAGAGAAACATAATTCAAAATTAATGATAAATGTATCTGAAAATCGAATCGAATAACACAGATGGTGTGAGGAACGTGGCCAACCCCACAAACCACATTCCGAATACTGAATACCTGGTACTACCTTTATGCTCTCGCGCAAGCAGGTTCATGAATTCTGAACAAACTTGCTACAGTCTTTCATCATTTTCTTAACATTCCGTGTGGTAGGCATCTCCTCGCCAGCCTTATTTTTCTTTTCGGGTGGAAAAGGAAAAAGTTAACCAACCCAAAGCTGGAGATGAAGATACCCATCATGATCCCTTTCACTCGCGTCTTCCATACAACCTCCTTCACAGTACCTACTACGCAGACCTTCCTCTTCCCTATTCAGAGAAAACGGTGGAACAATTATAGACTCGGATGACAATTGTACTCTTCCCAGTCGTGACAGCAGTTGTTCGATATAAACTGAAAGTTCCAAAATCTTCGGACATTGCACAATTGCGTGTAGAACAGTTTCACTGTCCTGCCCGCATCTTGGACAAGTTGGCACTGACGGAGAACCATGCCTGTAGAGTTTGTCCCGAACAAGGAAGGCTCCTCGGTAACATTGCCATGCCAGGGACTTCTGGAAATTATTTATAGGCCCTGGCCCGAATGTTCTCTGGTACAGGTTGACAAGTTGACCATCATCGAAACCCAGGGTTTCTTCCAGGGCGTCGTCACACTTGAACTCTACCAGCTCTCTATAAAATGACGAGGTGGAATCCCCGCCGCCGGCGTTGTCCGTATGGGGAGAGGAGCGGGAGTGCCTGACGACACACTGCTTGCTAAGCACCCAAATGATGAAAACATTAATATGAGAAGTAGAGGAAAAATAGCAAAGTACCAAGACCTAGCTATTGAATTACAGAGACTATGGAAAGTGCGGGTAAAATGTATCCCAGTAGTTATAGGTGCATTGGAAATTATCCCTTAAGATCTGAACAGATGGTTAAAGGAAATAGGCATAAAACTAAGTTTAGTACAGTTTCAGAAAACAGTATTATTAAGGACAGCTAGGGTACTTAGGAGGGTTCTTGGCATCTAAGGTTACTTGTAACCCGATGTTAGGATTTTTTTCCAACAGTCTGGTTTGTTGAGTGTATATGAAAATAATATTTATAGCATAAACAAAAATAGCATACAGCCAAAGACGGTCCTCTGTCAAAAAGTTAACTCTGAACAGGCAGGCCCCTCTCCTAATGTCACTGCCCAAGCGAAAAACAAAACCAAAAGAGAACAGTGAACAGATGACGGCTACATGGAAGTGCTATATGCATTCTGCACTGCGAAACTATACCCGGGAAACACAAAGATAACAAGAGAAACATACCAAATATTGAGAAGAAATACTGATAGAAGAGGGAATGTCTCGGAGAATACACTTGCGAATGTCCGACGATATATCCTACGAGAGAGAAAAGTGCCCCAAACCGAAATAGATAAACTATAGACGTTGATAGGTTGTTTTCCATCTAATGTGACTCTACTCAGAAGGCTGTTATATCATTTGACAGGAACACGGTATAAAGAAATACATAAAACATGGCTGTGTATTTATATACATTTAATGTGCCCACACGTACATACACAATCTAAATGATAAATGAAAGTGGTCGATGTACATTTATATACATATATTTATATACATATGTATATACATATTTATATACATATGTATCTACATGCATCTGCGTGAGTTGTATGTTAGCTGTTAACCCAGGTGAGGGAAGCTCACGAACAGCGATATGTTAGAACCAGTGCAGTGTGTTGGTGCTGTGTAGATCTTGTTGATAACGTTGGTGAGAGACATGATGGTGACGACGAAGATGGAGGTCGCTGTAATGGGGTCAGTGGTTAGACCTTAGAAGGTCTGGAACCAACAGACGCCGAGACTAGGAGGAGGAGAGTTTTTATAGCTAACGGTTGGCGCAAATATTGTTTAGAACAGACTGTCTCACGTGACTTATTTGGAGGCTGCGATTGGTTGGGTTGCATATTGACGCGCGATAGAGTAAGAGACAAATTGCGTCAATACCAACCAATCAGAGTGGTAGACACAACGGCGTCCAAAACAGCACCCAAAGGACACGTACATACACGCACACGTCCAGACCACCAGCCCTCTTTCACACGCGCATACATACTCTTTTATACACGCACACACCTGCTACGTTCGTATGTGTGTATATATAATAGAGAGGAGAAGTTCACTAGAGTTCGCTACAAAACTAACAGATGAAATACACACGGAAAATAAAGCAAAACACTTCATAGCTCAATTTGGCAAAAACAACACACCAGACATTATATTTCCGAAAACGCATAAGACATCACAAAAGAAAGAAGGGAACACAACAAAGACAACACTACAAACAGTAAATAAAAGGCTGAAACAAATTGAAATCTCTGCACAGCTTCCCAACCCAGAAATAAATAGAACATCACAGAAAACCAACAACACACATAGACAGACGAATACTGAAGCACAAAACAACAAACAAAATAACACACACCACAACAGACCAACTATAACGGAGGATGGAGATGAACCGGTTGAAGAAATAACAAACGTAGAAGAATTAAACGTCGCACAGTCGATAAATAACGTCTCTCCAAGTTACAGAAAAATAAACAACTCTATGAAAGGATAAATAGATACAACAGAGCCTTACAAGTAATAATAACCATATCAAAAGATACACTAGATATCAACAAACTAAATGACTTGATCTACTCAACAGCTGTAAACTGGACTTGACATTTACAAAGAAAAAAATCCCAGCCAAATCTCAAACCCCAAAATGGAAACAGATCATAATAAATAAAATTCAAAAGAAAGACTTATCACTACTTTGTGAATTAGAGAAAACGGGATCAAATATGAGAAATAAAAAAATGTCCAATATAACAAAACAATACATAAATAATAAATAAGATACCTGAGAGGGAAAAGAAAAAATTAAACAGAGCATAGCAGCAAAAACTCGCCGCATAAAATGGTATGAAAAACGGGAACGCTTCTTCCGACAAAATAGAGAATTTAAAATAAACACAAAAGTTTTTAAGAAAAGTTAAACAAAAAAAAAAAAAACTATATCAGTAGATGCCATGCCATCAACACCAGCGATTCAGTCATACTGGGAAGCAATATGGAGCAAACCCCAAAAAGAAACACAACAAAAATGCTCAGTGGATTTGTAGGGAAAAGGAAAAACACAATAGAACAACGGATATGGTCCATCATCACGGGCCAAGAGATCATGGACACACTGAGGAGTACCAGCATCTGAAAAACTCCTGGGATAGACAAGATCCCCAACTTCTGGTTGAAACATCTCATCAGTACCCATAACCACTTAGCAGAAGCGTTCAATTTATTGGAATTCAAATTCTGCCGAGGTCGACTTTGCCTTTCATCCTTTCGGGGTCGATAAATTAAGTACCAGTTGCATACTGGAGTCGATCTAATCGACTGGCCCCCTCCCCCAAAATTTCAGGCCTTGTGCCTAGAGTAGAAAAGAATTTATTGACAAGTGAGCTAGAATCAACACCAAACAGGATGCTGGAGGGGCAAGCCACCCTAATACCCCAAAACAAAGACATCGTACACCCACAAAATTACAGACCATTAACATGTCTATCAACATCCTACAAAACCCTAACATCAATCATCTATAGCCGGCTTATGTGGAGGCGCAATGGCCCAGTGGATAGGGCAGCGGACTCGCGGTCATAGGATCGCGGTCATAGGATCGCGGTTTCGATTCCCAGACCGGGCGTTGTGAGTGTTTATTGAGCGAAAACACCTAAAAGCTCCACGAGGCTCCGGCAGGGGATGGTGGTGATCCCTGCTGTACTCTTTCACCACAACTTTCTCTCACTCTTACTTCCTGTTTCTGTTGTACCTGTATTTCAAGGGGCCGGCCTTGTCACTCTCTGTATCACGCTGAATATCCCCGAGAACTACGTTAAGGGTGCACGTGTCTGTGGAGTGCTCAGCCACTTACACGTTAATTTCACGAGCAGGCTGTTCCGTTGATTCGGATCAACCGGAACCCTCATCGTCGTAACCGACGGAGTGCTTCCATAGTCGGCTTATAAAGCACCTGGAAAACAACAATGTCTTACCAGAAGAACAAAAAGTGTGCCGGAGCAACTTTCGGTTAACCGAATAATTATAGAGGATTGTAAGAAGAGAAAAACAAACCTGAACATGACTTGGATTTATTACCAGAAAGCATTCGACAGTGTTCCAAACTCATGGATGCTGGGATCTCTCCACACAAATAAGTTAGCCCCCACCACACACTAGTAAAAAATTTTGAACATGCAACGGCAAACTGGAAAACCAGTATAGCATTAAAAAATGACTCACCTACGCTATGAAGAGGGATTTTCCAGGGAGACTCATTGTTATCCCTGCTTTTCTGCCTTACTCTGACTCCGCTAACAAAATTGTTAAACGAAGCCACCGTGGGTTATAGGTGTTACGGACAATAAATAAACCATTTCCTGTACACGGATGACCTAAAACTTACACAAAAGGCACCATGGAACAGAGAAACCTTATCAACATTGTTCAGAGTTTCAGCAATGACGTCGAAATGAGCATGGGGCTGGACAAATGTTTCAAAGTCACACTGAGAAGAGGCAAATTATTCAGCACTGAAAACACTGCACTCGACATAGACACAGAAATTAGAGAATTAAACCACAAGGAATAGAAGAAACAGCTAAAATACAACACACAGAACTGAAAGAGAAAATTAGGAGAGAATATTACCGAAGAGTTAAACTAATATCAAACACTGAACCTAATGCTAAAACTAAGATAATAAGCACGCTAGCTATACCAGTCATAAATACTGCTTTAACATAATAACCTGGAAGATCAGTGAATTGAGAAACCTAGATAGAAAACAAGAAAACTTTTAACTGTGTACCGAAGTCACCACCCCAAAGCAGACGCAGGCAGAATATATCTACCCTGCTCAGAAGGAGGCTGTGGCCTGATACAATATAACTAATATAAAATAACAACAGTTGGACTAGCAAAGTACTTAGAAACAAAGAAGGAATGACTACTACAACATGAGTAAAGCAACATAAGAAAAAGAATACGCTTTTCTCTGTACACAACAAAGCGACAAAATACAAAACAGAAGCAAACTGCACTGATACACTGACTTCAGATAACAACATAGCAGAAATGGTCAGAGTGACAAAAAACAACATGAAAACTGAATCACAAAAGATACTGAAGAAGAAATGCTGAGAAAAATCATTTCGTGGCCAGTACCCTGTAAGGCTTGACAGAGAAGTGAGCCTAAGTAAAAGCCAACAATGGCTCAAAATCCGAAACTGAAGGACTGATTCTCGCTACACAAGACCAATACCTGACTACAAACATTTAAAATAACAAAATAATGAAAACAGGCCTCAACACCAAATGCAGAATGTTGAACCAACACAATGAGACAGTTGACCACATCATCTTGGGCTGTCCCAGTCCTTGCCTAGTCGGAATATGTATACAGGCACAATATAGTAAGCAGTTATATCTACTAGACAATATGCCAACATTACAACATCAAAATTGACAGCAGGTGGTATAAGCATGAGCCGAGCAAGGTGCAAGACAACGACTAGGCCACAATCATCTGGGATATGCCGGTTCAAACCGACAAAGAAATAAAAGCTAATTGCCCAGACATAATAGGCAAGGATTGAGGAAAAAACACCTGTGTAGTGATCCTATACAAACAGGAAACAAACAGGACGCAAACGTAAAATATATATAACTACTTTATTGTTTTATGGTGAGAGATCAGTGGTATATCTGATATCCTTGGTTCTGGGCGCGCAAGGCTGAAAGTTAATCGATTGCAATATTTATAATGTTCAGCCGCTAAAAACAGAACGGGTTAAAGATGGCGTCCGGAACAGGGAAGATGATGTGGTCAGCAACAATTCAGGTTAAAAGCTTTCGGCCGACTGCTGCTAGAATCAAATTCGGACAGAGAGAAAATATACGTGACCGTTGCCTTCGATAGCCATGTCTCAAGTCGCTGCTTGCTGGACGCTGGTGGTCAACGTCTTACGATCCCCTTGCCTCGGCTAACTGCTACGTAGGCAAAAGGGTTCTTCTTCCGGTGGTGAAAGCACCAACCCCGCACGCGCGAAATACAAATGGACGGCGCGCGCTCGCGCACCGTCCATTTGTATTTCGCGCGTGCGGGGTTGGTGCTTTCACCACCGGAAGAAGAACCCTTTTGCCTACGTAGCAGTTAGCCGAGGCAAGGGGATCGTAAGACGTTGACCACCAGCGTCCAGCAAGCAGCGACTTGAGACATGGCTATCGAAGGCAACGGTCACGTATATTTTCTC
Source organism: Octopus sinensis (assembly GCF_006345805.1). Taxonomy (NCBI): domain Eukaryota; kingdom Metazoa; phylum Mollusca; class Cephalopoda; order Octopoda; family Octopodidae; genus Octopus; species Octopus sinensis. Next base: position 19,268,495 of record NC_043009.1, on the reverse strand, counting down.
TCTGTCCGAATTTGATTCTAGCAGCAGTCGGCCGAAAGCTTTTAACCTGAATTGTTGCTGACCACATCATCTTCCCTGTTCCGGACGCCATCTTTAACCCGTTCTGTTTTTAGCGGCTGAACATTATAAATATTGCAATCGATTAACTTTCAGCCTTGCGCGCCCAGAACCAAGGATATCAGATATACCACTGATCTCTCACCATAAAACAATAAAGTAGTTATATATATTTTACGTTTGCGTCCTGTTTGTTTCTGACGGGCAGAATTCTGGATTATTAAAGCAACGAATAGTGATTGCCTCTCGCACCCCCAAAAGGTCCAGAGAAGATATTCACACACTAAGTTCGTTACACTGGTGACCCCGACGTGATTCTGGTCTAAAACCAGAGATCACTTAACAACAAAGAAATCCAGTTTTTCTGCGAAGTCGGAACACGATTAACTCTACGCATTCATCTTTCGACGATTTGTTTCCGTCCACTCGGACCGTTATAGAAGGAGCCCTTTTCTTATTCTTCAACAATGATGACGGACGCCATCATATCATCGATGCTTTTTCTCTGCCTTCGTCATCATCATCGTCGTCTTAGAACTTCACGTCGTCGTTATCTTCGTCGCCATCACCACTAAGAACAATGTTGTCTCAAGTCCACTACAGTCGCCTTCCACCACCACCGTCGCCTTTCAACACCGTCGACCTCCACAAGATGTACATAGCAACTCGCGGAACTTTAGCTTTCACGCTGTTCGTGCATAGCGCGCCAATAATTAACAGCCCAGCACTATCTACGAGATTCTTCTGTTCCAGTTAACCTGTCACAGCATTGAAGCCACAACCGTTACACGATATGTGTCCAATCGGCATCTGCATTTGTGATCTCAACATTCTGTTACAGAACGAACTGCTATTGTGCATCAGGCTATTACAGACTGGTAAATTAACTCCATTGTCTGAAATAGCCTTGAGAGACATTTTCCTATGCGCTGTATTTTTATTTTTGCTCGCATTCACCTTGTATGTATTTCTGTCGCACACACGTACACACACATAAATGCTATCTCTCTCACATACATACGTCACATGCTTTTCTCGCTTGTTTGTTCCATGCTAAATTTGCCTTTTGTGGACACACCTCATTTCTATAGACCCTAGGGGTCACGTATACATAGAGAGGGTTGTTTGTCCATTATAACGCGCCGGCATGCCATACTTTTGTTCCTGTACGAACGAGGCATATAATCGCTCAACCACTGGCATATTCATTGCTGTTTTTTCGGTCTGGCAAGCCCTATTGCATTTCATGCGCCTTTGCTTCGCACGTGTATTGCCTTGTTTTTTGCAACACGTTTGCGTTAGCTTAATTATTTTCCCGACTCATAGAATGTCGGATTTTCACATGCGCTGCGCCTATGTATAGGCGTAATTATTTTTCCCTGTTAGACTCCTGTTGGTCACGTAATTAACAGAGAAAATTATCTGTGTCGCGCATCACACCAGCATGCTTGCACTTTTGCCTTTTGTGTTACTAGCGAACTATCTGTCGATTCCATTTCCTCTCCTGCAGCAATTGACTTAACTGCTATTTCGCAGGATCAACTACCTTTAGAGAAGTTGGATTTAATTTCGCCTACGTTCATTAACTGTGAATTTGCTTTCCTCCCACTCCCTACAGCGGAAGGCTCTATACTTTGTGACATATCCACTTTCATGCATGCACTTTTGAATTTTTGCTCCTTTTGAGTATTTTTTCTCTTTTTTTCCTTTAGTAAATTTCTTGTGTATGATGTAAATTTTGCCATTTTATTATATTGTGTGCTATTTGGTTATCTGGTATCCACCTTCAGTTTTATAGTCACTACAGGGAATTTTGTGTCGTGCTTACGCACTGGGGTGCAGCTCTGTAGTGATCCTATACAACGGCGTGCGCTCGCGCACCGTCCATTTGTATTTCGCGCGTGCGGGGTTGGTGCTTTCACCACCGGAAGAAGAACCCTTTTGCCTACGTAGCAGTTAGCCGAGGCAAGGGGATCGTAAGACGTTGACCACCAGCGTCCAGCAAGCAGCGACTTGAGACATGGCTATCGAAGGCAACGGTCACGTATATTTTCTCTCTGTCCGAATTTGATTCTAGCAGCAGTCGGCCGAAAGCTTTTAACCTGAATTGTTGCCGACCACATCATCTTCCCTGTTCCGGACGCCATCTTTAACCCGTTCTGTTTTTAGCGGCTGAACATTGTAAATATTACAATCGATTAACTTTCAGCCTTGCGCGCCCAGAACCAAGGATATCAGATATACCACTGATCTCTCACCATAAAACAATAAAGTAGTTATATATATTTTACGTGTGCGTCCTGTTTGTTTCTGACGGGTAGAATTCTGGATTATTAAAGCAACGAATAGTGATTGCCTCTCGCACCCCCAAAAGGTCCAGAGAAGATATTCACACACTAAGTTCGTTACACCTGCTTCTTGATGGACATTGCAATCCCTTCTGATCAAAATATTATCGAAAAAGAATTGAAAAAATTGTCCAAAGTACAAAGACCTCGAAATTGAAGTATTCAAAATGTGGGAAATGAAGGTAAAAATAATACCAATAATAATTGGAGCATTGGGCAAGATAAAAAATCATATGAACAAAAATGTAGAAGCTATACCCGAATCCTCAACACAACTCAGTCCAAAAAATAGCCCTGCTAGGAACAGCTGTCTTGCGTAGGATGTTAGCTGTTCCAAAACAACCCACAAATACAAGGCACACTCTATACAACATTTACCCAGTGGAATAAACCCCCACCAGCAATCCACAATCAACACACAATACAAGCAGGAACACAACAAAAGACAGCACCACATCCCAAAGGGGAAAAAAACTAACACAATACAGTACCGGGAAGAGTTCCCACACTCTCAACACCAGAAAAGAACACACAATGCTGCACACACCCCCAAAAAATGGAATCTGATAAAGGAACCTGTGGAAGACTTGAAGGAAGCGGTCTTTTAACGAAAATAACAAAAAAAAAACCCCAAAAAACACGAAATTTTACTGCCATACAAAGCACAGTTTCTGCTATGCACGATGTTTCAGTGAATCATGCAAAACCCAGCCGCGAACTCAACACCGGAAAGTTTACAAATTATAAAATAGAAATGGAGCAAAACATTAAATACATAAATTATGCACACACTCGAATGTCTACACAATCATATATACATTTTGATACCCATTGAACTACATATACATCTCTATGTTTACACAACTACGTGAAATTTACACGGCACACATTTACGCATATGAAAACACGTGTCACAAACGAAGCAAAAACAAAAACAAAACTTTTTTATTTTTATATTTCGAACTAACACTGACAGAGCGAACCAGTCATAAGTTTAAAAACACCACAAAAAACTATGCTCGGAGATAAATCTATCAACAAAAAAAATATACAAACGAATATATATCTGCTAGCCTTAAGAAGTTACGTTACGGGCAATGTAGAGTACTCGGTGACAGTGTTATCTCAAAAAATTGATCCTAAACAGACAAATCCGTCCCCTAATGTCAACGTCGAAGCTCGTCATGCCTCAGTGATAACAGAGCAAATTACAAACAAGATTGGTCGTCGACCGGATCACAAAGGGCCACGTACTTGATATAGATCTGTTAGCCTTAAGAAGCTACGTTACGAGCAATGTTTACATGCAGAGAACTCGGAGACGGTGTTGTCTCAAAAAATTAACCCTAAACAGACAGATACGTCCCCTAATGCCAACATCGAAGCTCGCCATACCTCACTGTTAACAAAGCAAAATACAAAGCGTACTGGTCGTCGACCGGATTACAAAGGGCCACGTACTTGAATGATGAACCAGATTCGATTCGAAAAATCAGCTACTGGTTCAAATTTTCCCGTCACACAGGAGCTGAAAGTACTCCACAACCAGAATATTCCAACATATGGCCATCCATGCTCGTCATTAAATAAAAAAAAAGGCAAAGAATGAAAAATGGTCTAGGGAAGATAATAAAGAAGTTCTTACGGCCTTCTACCATGCCATATATTTCCTCACAAATAGATCTAATGCTGTACAAACCTACTTGAACTGGAGACAGAAACACCTTGAAGTAAGACCCTACGTAGACAGTAACAAACTTGCCAACGTCAGAAGAGACATTATGAAAAAGAAATTACTGACTGAATTAGATATTGACCAAATTAAACAAGCAGTAAGGGATAAAAAGAATGAAGCTGCAGCTAAAGAAGATACTACAGAGGAAATAATTATAGACCAGCTCAGGGCTGATGAAAATGCAGTAATGATTGAAAGAGTTAACGTAACTGATAGGCAAGGTGAAATACTCTCTGAACCAACAATAGACACTAAGGCAGATGAAAATCAAATAGATGAAGAAAGTCACATAGAAATTGACCCAACAGAACTACGTGATCTAAAAAATCAAATCATGTCTGAATGGCGAAAATTAAAGAAACCAGTGTGAATGAACGCGAACTCTCAGAAATTCGCTATTCTAACCAAAACCTGAAAAGAATTGGTAAAACTTGATATAATTTCAGTTAATGATCTCGATATCACAGATCTGAACCACCTGTACTATGGATCCGGGAAATTCTCAACGATTCTATGTGGTGAAAAGATTAGAAAACGACAACATTCCCACAAAAAGCCTACTTGGCAAGAGCGTGTCCAACACCAAATTCAGCTACTTAGGTCTGACATAGAATGTTTAAAAAAACCTCTTTATTTGACAAGACTATCAAACTTACAAAAATCCGAAAATTAAAGAAAAAATATAATATGAAAACCATATTTGACATCCACACCACCATAGAAACCATCAAGCAAAAGGTATGTGCTAAAGCTAGGACAACATGTTCAAAAATAACCCAAATTTTTTTACAGGAAGATAGGGAAGATACCAGTTACAGTACAGTCTGTCCTATCAAAAGAAGAAGTGTAGGAATTTCCCCAATTACGTGGGAAATCCGAATGTCAAAACTTCTAAGAAACTTTTGCAGGGTTTCTCAGGGAAACTGCGACAAGATCCGGAGCCCAGGTTACTGGGCCGCCAACAGCATCGGGAGGAAAAACTCCAATCAGATCCAGAGATCAAGTCAGCCGGCTGCCAACAGCTCCGGGAGAGTAAGCTTGCTTCTTTTCTTTCTCGCAACTCTTTCCGACCGGCATGGGATTGATTAGAGTGGCCTGGTGTCGCTCTGGAAGCAGGGGCGCCTGCTCAACGATCTCAGGTTACTATCTATGGATGTGACAGTCGTCAGCGAAACCAAGATTTTCGACACACATGATCTGGCCCAAATTTTCGACAATTTTGAGATCTACGCATCAATTAGCTGGTCTGGAATGAGGGACGGGTGGCAGTGCTGTTTAGGAAAGCCCTGGATCTCGAGGTACGGACGATCTTTCTGGCCACGGAAGCTAAGGTGGTATTCTTAGATGTGAGTAACAGCGAAGGTGGTGCTTTCAGACTAGTCGCTGTGTACTCCCTAAATGGGGCGGAGTGGCCAGATTTCTTCAAGCGTTTGGAGACTTTCCTTGGAACATTTCACTCTTTAGTTCTAGTAGGGGATTGGAACACCATTTTGGATGCACGCCTGGATAGGATGACGCTAGCCGATAGGAGAGGAGGTGCAAAAGCCTCACAAACCTGCTCAGTCGTTTCCATTTGGCTGACAAGTACTGACTTGATTTCCCGAATGCGCCGATGTGGACAGAGGAAAACAGTATCGGGTCTTCCAAATTGTATTTACATAAGATATTCCGTAGGCCAGTAGATAGAAGTAGCATAGGCTATCTACAGTTCATGGCTCTCTGGGAAGGCATTCAACCAGAAGTTAGGAATTTTATCCTTTCCTGGATGCTTCCATTTGCTTGACTTTCTGGGAACAGATCTTTACGGTAGCTGGTATTTTCCTTATCTTCCTGTAAAAATTTTTGGGATTATTTTTGAGCATGTTGTTGTCCTTGAAGAATCTAAAGCGCTTTTCATACCGTGCTATGCAGACAACTTTAGCACATACCTTTTGCTTGATGGTTTCTATGGTGGTGTGGATGTCAAATATGGTTTTCATATTATATTTTTTCTTTAATTTTCGGATTTTTGTAAGTTTGATAGTCTTGTCAAATTTAAGAGGTTTTTTTAAACATTCTATGTCAGACCTAAGTAGCTGAATTTGGTGTTGGACACGCTCTTGCCAAGTAGGCTTTTTGTGGGAATGTTGTCGTTTTCTAATCTTTTCACCACATAGAATCGTTGAGAATTTCCCGGATCCATAGTACAGGTGGTTCAGATCTGTGATATCAAGATCACTAGCTGAAATTATATCCATAAGTGCAAGGCGGATTTTACCAATTCTTTTCAGGTTTTGGTTAGAATTGCGAATTTCTGAGAGAGTTCGCGTTCATTCACACTGGTTTCTTTAATTTTCAGCTATTCAGACATGATTTGATTTTTTAGATCACGTAGTTCTGTTGGGTCAATTTCTATGTGACTTTCTTCATCTATTTGATTTTCATCTGCCTTAGTGTCTATTGTTGGTTCAGAGAGTATTTCACCTTGCCTATCAGTTACGTTAACTCTTTCAATCATTACTGCATTTTCATCAGCCCTGGGCTGGTCTATAATTATTTCCTCTGTAGTATCTTCTTTAGCTGCAGCTTCATTCTTTTTATCCCTTACTGCTTGTTTAATTTGGTCAATATCTAATTCAGTCAGTAATTTCTTTTTCATAATGTCTCTTCTGACGTTGGCAAGTTTGTTACAGTCTATGTAGGGTCTTACTTCAGGGTGTTTCTGTCTCCAGTTTATGTAGGTTTGTATAGTATTAGATATATTTGAGGAGAATATGTGGCGTGGAACTGAAGGCAGCTTTCTTTATTTTTATCATCATCATCATCATCATCATCATCATCATCATTATTATCATTATCAATATGTTTGTTATTATTATTATTATTATTATTATTATTATTATTATTATTATTATTATTATTATTAAGGCGGTGAGCTGGCAGAATCGTTAGCACGCTGGGCGAAATGCTTAGCGGTATTTCGTCTCTCTTAACGTTCTGACTTCAAATTCCGCCGATGTCGACTTTGTTTTTCATCCTTTGAGGTCGATAAATTATGTATCAGTTGCGTACTGGGGTCGATCTAATCGACTGGCTCCCTCCCCAAAACTTTCGGGCCTTATGCCTAGAGTAAAAAAGATTATTATTATTATTATCATTATTATTATTATTATTATTATTATTATTATTATTATTATTATTATTATTATTATTGAGTGAGAGAGCAGTGCATGCCATCAAAGTGACACTCAGGTGAAATATACGAAGAACTGTATACCCATGACAACCCTTCTGATGAGGGTACACATCGCTACCATATGTGCGCGACATGGTGATCTCATATCAAGATAAACAGCACATGACCTTGCAGTTAGAAATTTCTTCCGGTCGAGTAACCCATCCCGCTCAAAAGGTCCCTGATTAAGGATTGTTTAAGGAAGTTGAACGAAACACCCATGTTTCCAGAGTTGAATTATTTAAACCCCAAAGAATCCCTCTCAACACACGGCTATCATGCTCACCCACTACTTCTGCTCATAATCAGAGATGCACATATCGCCAGCCACTAAGGGCCATGCTCAACTGGTTAAGGTCAAACAACTGACAAGCAAATCTGTGGTATTGAGCAGAATATTTGCTGTAGCCCATCTTTTATACCAAGACAAAACAATGTACATGATAATACTTCCAATCAGTTAAGATCAGAAGCCACGAGAGCCACTGCCTGGTACTGCATCAGGGCATATGACTGAATGGTGAAAATTAAAGAAACCAGCATGAATGAACGCGACACTCCCCTAGAAATTCGCAATTCTAACCAAAACCTGAAAATAATTGGTAAAGGATATATAAGATAGTCAAACCTACACGCATAATTTTAACAAACACAATACAATAGATGACAGAATTCCTTTAGTGATTAGCTAGCACCGACATTTTGCTGGCATTTCAAAAGTGTTGCATGAAAGTTACCAGCATGTGGCGAAATAATATCCTCGTTTCAAACAGATATTTCCTCAGCCGCCTATTGTAGCCTTTAGACGGAATAAGAATATAAGAGAATTATTGACCTCTATATTTGACTCCAAGAAAACGAACACTGGAGTATCTGCACGCAGTACCTTAAAGAACAGCCGCAAGAGAGGTAATCCCTGTTCATTGTGCAACAACGTGAGTGAAGGGAATTCCATCAGAAATCACAACAGAAATGTTATGATTTATACAGAAAGTGGAACATGTAAAGTTTCCCATTTAGTGTACGCTGCAGTATGCACGAAACACAACTTGATTTATGTTGGTTGCACAACAGAACAATTAAACAAAAGGTTTAATGGGCACACATTCAACGTCAGGCACAATAACAGTAGTTCAACAGAAACTGCTGAACATTTCGTTTCAAGCGGCTGCAATTTTGAAGAAGACTTGAAAGTGCATACTCTCAGAAAATATACTGAATCTGCTTCACTTTCACTTCTCAGAATGTATGAGGAGATATATATTTGCGAGTTATTAACATCACGCCCTGGAGGGAATAAAATGACAGAAGAATTCATCATATTTACACAAAACTGTTTGATTTAATATTCTTCTTTTTCTTTCCTTTTTTTTCTGTCGTCTCCTTTTTTCTGTTTTTTTTCAGTCTTTTTCTTTTCGCCTGTTATAAAATTGTAACTTAAAAACTGATGATGTCATTCCATCAACGTGTGGACGCTGGTTGCTCTCGTTCATACTTTACGTTTAAATTTCTGTAATTTTGAACTTGACAAAGACCGACGTACTGTTGAAATATCGTTCAACTAAAAAAATATCTTACAATCGAATCGTGCTCTTCGTCTTGACTGTATTATTGTTGTTGTTGTTAAAGTGACGAGCTGGGAGAAACGTTAGCACGCCGGATGAAATGCTTAGCGGTATTTCGTCTGTCGTTACGTTGTGAGTTCAAATTCCGCCGAAGTTGACTTTGCCTTTCATCCTTTCGGGGTCGATTAATTAAGTACCAGTCCGCACTGGGGTCGATGTAATCGACTTAATACCTGTGTCTGTCCTTGTTTGTCCTCTCTATATTTAGCCCCTTGTGGGTAATAAAGAAATAGGTATTTCGTCCGCCGCTGCGTTCTGAGTTCAAATTCCGCCGAGTTCGACTTTGCCTTTCATCCTTTCGGGGTCGATAAATTAAGCACCAGTTACGCACTGGGGTCAATATAACCAACTTAATCCCTTTGTCTGTACCGGTTTGACCCCTCTATGTTTAGCCCCTTGTGCGTAATAAAGAAATAGGTATTTCGTCCGCCGCTGCGTTCTGAGTTCAAATTCCGCCGAGTTCGACTTGCCTTTCATCTTTTCGGGGTCGATAAATTAAGCACCAGTTACGCACTGGGGTCGATGTAATCGACTTAATCCGTTCGTCTGCCCTTGTTTGCCCCCTCTGTGTTTGGTCCCTTGTGGGTAGTAAAGAAATAGGTATTTCATCTGCCGTTACGTTCTGAGTTCAAATTCCGCCGAGGTCGACTTTGCCTTTCATCCTTTTGGGGTCGATTAAATAAGTACCAGTTACGCACTGGGGTCGATATAATCGACTTAATCCGTTTGTGTGACCTTGTTTGTCCTCTCTGTGGGTAGTAAAAAAATAGGTATTTCGTCTGTCTTTACGTTCTGAGTTCAAATTTCACCGAGGTCGACTTAGGCTTTAAAGGCGGTGAGCTGGCAGAAACGTTAGCACGCCGGGCGAAATGCTTAGCAGTATCGCCTGCCGTTACGTTCTGATTTCAAATTGCGCCGAGGTCGACTTTGCTTTTCATCTTTTCGGGGTCGATAAAATAAGTACCAGTGATCCACTGGGTCGATGTAATCGACTTAATCTACTCCCCTATCATTTCAGGCCTCGAGCCTTTAGTAGAAAGGATTATTAAGGCAGTGAACTGGCAGAATCGTAAGTGCGTTGGACGAAATGCATAGCGGCATTTTGCCTGTCGCTATGTTCTGAGTTCAAATTCCGCCGAGGTCGACTTTGCCTTTCATCCTTTGGTTGTCGATGAAATAAGTACCTGTTGAACCCTTGTGGAAAAATTTTGAAGCAAATATTATTATCATTATCTTCTTTCAATTTCGTTTCCATTTCTTGCCAAGTGAAGTGCTTTAACAATCACTGCTATTGTAACCGTCTTGAGACGCCACGTCTTTTCGATTTCAAGCAACAAATCTTAATATTTTCTGAACTTAGCAAATTCCGTTGCCAAGATATAATCATTCTTCAAGATTCTCCAAGTTTATCGCAAAATTTCACGTTGGCTCTTTTTTCCAGCTTCCTGATGACAAAATCGCAGACTACAGCATACACGTGATCACAAAAACACAAATTTCACAACTTTCGAAGTAAATACAGCGATGTCACTCGCCACACTCCTCTATGAAGATTACTATTAGCTCTCACTGCGCACGCAGTGAGAGCTAGTAGTGATTTTCATCATCCACATACACATCCATTGGTTTTAAAAACGTTAATTAGAGCCATTATTTTGGAACATTGCTTAAACAGCGATATATATATATATATATATATATATATATATATATATATATATATATATAGAGAGAGAGAGAGAGAGAGAGAGAGAGAATTTTTAAAGTTCTGAACCAATATTTCCATTCTTTCGAAGGTTGACTCGAACTTGATCAGCAGTGAACAAATCTGGTTTTATAATTTGCTGTCCATTCTCTCTCTCTCTCTCTCTCTCTCTCTCTCTATATATATATATATATATATATATATATATATATATATATATATATAGAGAGAGAGAGAGAGAGAGAGAGAGAATGGACAGCAAATTTATAAAACCAGATTTGTTCACTGCTGATCCAAGTTCGAGTCAACCTTCGAAAGAATGGAAATATTGGTTCAGAACTTGAAAAATTCTTTTTAGAATCATTTCCTGCTGAACGGCCAATCACGGATGAAAGCAAACTGAGGTGTTTAATAGCGCACGTAGACAAAGACGTTTACGAAGTCATAAGTGAATGTGAGAATTACTCAGAAGCAATTCAAACTCTGGAGAGACTGTTTGTGAAACCGTTGATCATTATTTTTGGGAGACACCTTTTAATGATATGCAAACAAGAACCAGGCCAATCAGTTGACGACTATCTAAAGATTGCGGGTACAGAGCTGTGGACGCTGAGACTCACAAAAATGAAGCTGTTCGTGACGCATTTATCTCGGGATTAACGTCATCTTCAACTCGCCTTAGACTTTAGAAAATATTCAAGATGCGGCGATAACTTTAGAAGCGATATTTAACCAAGCCCGTACGCTGGAAGTTGCTCATTGGAATTCCGAAGTATATAATAGCAGTGAGTCTGCTATAAACAGCCAGGGAAGCTGTTTGTCAACGTTTATTCCACGTGAAGAAGACAAAATCTCAATTCCTGACGGAAACACAGCTTGTGCAGCGACAAAAAGATCCCGTTCCTTTTGCGGATCTAATGAATTTCATCCGAGGTTTAAGTGTCCTGCTAGGCGGAGCAAGTGTTACAAATGTGGATATCTCGGTCATTTTGCTAAAGAATGCCGGTCAAATAGCCGTAAGAATTTATTTCGATAAGACATCAGCAGCTCTTGATGATGGCAAATTCGCCACGGCTTTATGTCAAGAGGGAGCTACTACTAAAGTTAATTATACAATAACAGTCGATGGCGCGAATGCATTTATTTGATACCGGCTCTACTATGAATCATATTAGCAAAGACTTTGCAAAGAAAAACAAATTGGTGATGAAGTCTGAAAGGAATGAAATTAACATGGCTGTCAATGGAAATCGTTCACAAAGCGACGGTTATTGTTTGAGTTCAACTGAACTTCATGGAAGAATTTACGAGCAAGTAAAGCTGGTGGTACTTGATAATTAGTTTGTATAATTTTACGACGAAATTTCTTAGAACAACATCAACATGAACAAATTACCTTTGACGGCGATAAACCCCCGTTACATTTGGGAGCTCTAAAGTGCATTAAAAGTGACATTACACCGAGGTTGTTTGAAAATTTAAACTCTGACTGTAAACCCATAGTTACGAAATCAAGAAGACAGTCCGCCAATAATGAAAATTTTATTGCTGATACTATAAGCCGAGATCTGGCAGAAGGGGTAATTGAACCCAGTGTTTCTCCCTGGCGAGCCCAGTATTGGTAATATCAGGAAAAATCATTGCAAGATACTGTATATTGATTATAGTGAGACTATAAATGAGCTTACGCAATTAGATGGATATCCACTGCCAAATATGCATGATATGGTCACAAAAATAACTCAGTTTAATTATTTTAGCACACTGGATCTCAAAAGTGCGTATCACCAAGTTGAGATTCCAGTTGAAAATCGACCTTATGCAGTGCTCTGTTTCCAGAGAGTGATCGATAATATAATCGAAAGCCATAATTGTAGAGCTACTTTTGCATATATCGGCAACATTACTGTGTGTGGTAAATCGAAGGAAGAACATGATCGAAATTTAAAACATTTTCTTCAAGTTGTTAAGGACTGTAATTTAACTCTTAATGATACCAAATGCATTTACAGCACTACACGTATTCGAATGCTTAGCTATGGAATTCAAAATGGTAACTTGAAACCTGACCCTGACCGGGTAAAACCCTTACTAGAACTACATATTCCTAGTACCCACAAAGCATTGAGTCGAATTGTTGGTCTATTTGTGTATTATTCTAAATGGATTCCAAAATTCTCTGACAAGATAAAACCGTTGGTTGATACCAAATATTTTCCTTTGAGTGAACTAGCCTTGTCAAGTTTAAAAACTTTACGAGATGATTAAAAGTGATTGATGAAAGCCTTCCTTTCTCAATAGAAACAGACACATCGGAGGTAGCTATATCTGGCATTATACACAAAGCCAGTTGCATTTTTTTCAAGAACCCTTAACCCAAATGAGCGTCGTTATTCTTGTATTGAAAAAGAGGCGACAGCGATTGTAGAATCAGTAAGAAAATGGTCTCATCTTCTTGGACGTAACTTCACACTAATAACTGATCAAAACAGCGTGGCTTTTATGTTTAATTGTCAAAAGCGTAGTAAACCTAAAAATGAAAAGATAATGCGTTAGCGAATCCAACAAGCCCAGTATAAATTTGATATCATTTACTGCCAAAGCAAGTTTAATGTTGCATCTGATGCTTTATCGCGTACTTATTGCGCAGTTACGACTGAAATGAACTGTACCGTGTTCATGCAGTGCTGTGTCATCCTGGGATTACACGATTGTTTCATTATTTTAAAGTTAAGAATTTACCATGCTCAGTAGAGGATGTAGAGCGTATAACTAACAATTGTGTAATATGTTGTGTGGTGAAGCCTCGCTTTACTAAAACCTCTGTTTCATCAGGAATTAAATCTACTCAAGCTTTTGAAAGATTGAATCTTGATTTTAAAGGACCCCTACCTTCAATGCCAAACAACCATTATTTTTTAACTGCTGTGGATGAGCATTCACATTTTTCTTTTATTCTTCCATGTACTGATACTAGTGTTCATTCCGTTATTAGTAATTTGAAGGTTTTGTTTAATCTTTTCGGATTTCCTGCTGTTATTTATAGTGATACTGCCAAATGTTTTGTATCCAAAGAACTTAAACGATTTCTGTATGACAGGGGAATAGCGATTACTCATTCTACTGTGTACAATCCTCGTGGAAATGCTCAACGTGAAAGGTACAATGGAATAAATTGGTCTTATGTAGCAGAAATTTATCAGTTTCTCAATGGGAAGTTGTGCTTCCAGAAGTTTTACATTCGCAACATTCATTATTATGCACGGCAACTAACGAGACCCCGCATGAGAGATTCCTAGACGTTCTGTGTGGTGTTTCCGTTCCTACTTGGTTAATGCAAGAACCTGACAAATCACAATATATAAGATGCCAACACGTGCAATCGTTTTAGCATCCTTAGATGCAATTATCCTGCACACTGATTGATTCATATTATAGCATTGTATAGATCCAAAGATATACGCGAGCATAACTTTTTCAAACTTACATATAAAGAAATTGAAGAGAACTGATAATAGTTGTAGTAAAATTGAGTGCCCAAAGATCGTACAGGGCAAGGGAAAGAGAAGATAAAGGAAGGAAGGAAGGAATAGAAATAAGATGGCAATGAAATACAATATGTTAAGAATTCTAATTGTATTTAAATTGAAACTAACCTCGGCAGACATTGAAAAAGTGTGTAATTTCAGAAATTGTAAGATAAAGCAAATATTGTTGTTAAAGGGTAATGAGATATACCAGTAATAATGGTTTCAAATTTTGGCACAAGGCTAGTAATTTAGGGGGAGGAGGTAGGTCGATTATATCGAACTCAGTGCTCAAGTAGTACGATCCCGAAAGCATGAAAGGCAAAGTCGATCTCGGCGGGTATTCTCCCGTTCTGCTGCCTGTTGGGGTAGACATCCGCCAAGAGATCACCATACAAGTCTGGCATATGAAGATAAAGCTCGAAAGGCAGACCATACAGCCCCAGAAACTTGTTTGTGCAGCTTGTCATTGCGTCTTGTTATCGGCATTTCGCAGAACTCCGAAAGGTGTGGTATGTCGTCGAGGTAGGAGGTGAAATCCACCTCCATCCCTGATACATGGCGCTCTCTGAACAGTTCGATGGAGTGCCGCTGAAACTCCATACATATCCGCTTGGATTCGCGTAGCATACGCTCGTCCCGGCCTGCCAAAGACCAAATTGTGGTTTTGTTGCCACATTGCACATCCACCACCCGATCCCATCGAACGGCTTTCGTGCCTTCATGTTTTAGAGCATGCGCCCTAGCTCTGACAACGCAACCATCGAGCTTAGCATTGAAGAATTCATCAAGAGCCAATCTCGCCGCCAGCACGTCAGTCGCAATGCCTCTCCTAAGCGCCTCTTCTAGCTTCTTAACTAGCTCCCTCTCAATCTTAGATTCCTC
Organism: Octopus sinensis; assembly: GCF_006345805.1. Classification (NCBI taxonomy): domain Eukaryota; kingdom Metazoa; phylum Mollusca; class Cephalopoda; order Octopoda; family Octopodidae; genus Octopus; species Octopus sinensis. The sequence goes on along the minus strand of NC_043009.1, from coordinate 19,253,399 downwards.
TAAGGCTATTTCCTTACTAAATAATGCTGCCTCTACTCTTATAGCCCTTTTCAGGGCTATCCACCAACGCTTGTTGACGTTTACGTCCACCAACCTCTGTTGGACTAACTTGCTAACCTGGTTTCTGAATGCTTGACGCGCTGGAAAAGACGCGTTCAGCTCCCAGTACCTGGGGTCCTGCCTATGGATCCTCTTTAGGTCGACTGTGCAGTTCACAAATTTGTGGTCTGTGTAGCCGACGACTTTGAACTGTGGATAGCCTATGCTACTTCTATCTACTGGCCTACAGAATATCTTATGTAAATACAATTTGGAAGACCCGATGTTGTTTTCCCCTGTCCACATCGGCGCATTCGGGAAATCAAGTCAGTACCTGTCAGCCAAATGGAAACGACTGAGCAGGTTTGTGAGGCTTTTGCACCTCCTCTCCTATCGGCTAGCGTCATCCTATCCAGGCGTGCATCCAAAATGGTGTTCCAATCCCCTACTAGAACTAAAGAGTGAAATGTTCCAAGGAAAGCCTCCAAACGCTTGAAGAAATCTGGCCACTCCGCCCCATTTAGGGAGTACACAGCGACTAGTCTAAAAGCACCACCTTCGCTGTTACTCACATCTAGAATACCACCTTAGCTTCCGTGCCCAGGAAGATCGTCCGTACCTCGAGATCCAGGGCTTTCCTAAACAGCACTGCCACCCCGTCCCTCATTCCAGGCCAGCTAATTGATGCGTAGATCTTAAAATTGTCGGAAATTGGGGCCAGATCATGTGTGTCGAAAATCTTGGCTTCGCTGACGACTGTCACATCCATAGATAGTAACCTGAGATCGTTGAGCAGGCGCCCCTGCTTCCAGGGCGACACCAGGCCACTCTAATCAATCCCATGCCGGTCGGAAAGAGTTGCGAGAAAGAAAAGAAGCAAGCTTACTCTCCCGGAGCTGTTGGCAGCCGGCTGACTTGATCTCTGGATCTGATTGGAGTTTTTCCTCCCGATGCTGTTGGCGGCCCAGTAACCTGGGCTCCGGATCTTGTCGCAGTTTCCCTAAGAAACCCTGCAAAAGTTTCTTAGAAGTTTTGACATTCGGATTTCCCACGTAATTGGGGAAAGCCTCCCTAACGTCTGTATAAGTCTTCAGCGGCATCCGTACTAGCATCAAACTTTCCGAAACCCTAAAGGTGCTGGTGTCGTGTATTGCACTCCCTCTCTCAATTTTCTTATCTGCGGCTATGAGGTCCATCAACTTTTTGTTAGCTCTCCTCAACAGCAAGAAACTGAGAGTTTCTGTGGTTGACTGGTGTGTGTGTGCGTGTGCTTTCTTTGTGTTGACTTGGGAGACACCCTGGGTGGTTATCTCTATTGTCTTTGTGCTTCACCTGAGGCTGCATGTGTGGCATAATGCCTTAGTTGTTGCTGTTGTTGAGGGTTTTGTTTGGGTGGTGGGAGTAGCTTCGTGCCTCCTGTCTTTTGGGGGACAGAAGGCTCTGGGGTGGTTTGTGCCATCACAGATGTCGTTCTTAGGCGTTCTGCCTTCTACTATAATACGCATGTCGACCCCGTTAGGTAGCTGTATAAGTTCCGGAATTTTTTCTATGTTTTCTACCTTCACAAGAAGCAGGATTTCAATGGTTGTCTCGAATCAGTTTTCCCTGCTGCTCCGTTTCACCATGCAAGATACCATCCACCCGACGTTCACACCCGGCGGAGTGCCCGGTATTTTTATTCTGCCAGTTCTTTTTGAGAGGTAGATCTTTTGCTTTTTCCGGGAGAAGCATTTCTTTTTAAAGCTGGCCACGTCGGAAACCTTTCAGGATTGGTGAATTGTTTTTTATCGGTGTACTTTACGTTAATAACCTTTTTTGTTATTTTGGTGGTTTCTGTTTCGCATTTGTCAATAGTCGCCGTCGTAGTGTTATTTTATTTCTGATTTCTTCTCTCTCTCTCTTCATCTCTCTCTCTCTCTCTCTCTCTCTCTCTCTCTCTCTCTCTCTATCTATCTATCTATCTATCTATCTATCTATCTATCTCATGTCCGTCTTCGCATTGATACTGTTGTTCGGAAAAACGTTTTACATATTCCGCAACGAATAATAATAATAATAATAATAATAATAATAATAATAATAATAATAATAATAATAATAATAATAATAATAATAACAACAACAGCAATAACAATAACAATAACAATAATAATAATAATAATAATAATAATAATAATAATATAATAATAATAATAATAATAATATAATATAATAATAATAATAATAATAATAATAATAATAATAATAATAATTCTTTTTTTATTAACCACTAAAAATCAGTGTGTGTGTGTGTGTTGTAAGGGTTTTGCGTGTAAACAAAGGAAAAAAAAACAGATTCAACAATGTGTATTCCTCAATAGGGAGAAGACTTTCTAGGGCTACTCATGGAAAAACCCCATAAAAACCATAGGTACCTGACTTTTCTGTCCTTTTCTCCAACAACAGGCGTATGCTCAAGGCAAGCCCGTTCACATGCACCATTCTCGCCACTTTCATCCACCTTTCAGCAAACTGGCTATAAGACAACACTTCTCTTTCTATCCCTATTTTCCTTTTCAAGTGAAACTTGCAGAATTTGATTAGATATTGGCCAAAGAGAAAAGTGTTTGTCTTCAGCTCCTTCAGTCTCATCCACCATACAACCTCTTTCGACATGACCACCAGGCACATAAAGACAGCCTTCCCTTCGCGGTTAAAGTGGGGCTGCGAAGTGATCTTCAGGATGGACTCAGTTGACAGCCTGATCCATCCTACATAGGACAGCAGGTGTTCGCCATAAACCCACAGGTCAGTAATGCTCGGGCACTCGACGAGTGCATATAGGACCGTCTCGTCGTCCTGCGCGCATGCTCGGCTGACTGCACTTCCGTGCCAGTAAAGTTTATCTCGAACAGGCAAAGCTCCCCGGTAGTACTACCAGGCCAGAAAGTTTTAGAAATTATACATCTGTCCTGGGCCGAAAGTTCTCCTGAAAAGAGCGGCTGGCTGATCTTTTTTGACGGCCAAGGTCTCCCCAAGAACATCGTCGTACTTTCCCTCCGCTAATTCTCTATAAAAAGCTGAAGTGAACGTTCCAGGTTGAGAGCTGTGAGCACTTGAAGACATTCCCCTTTCCACCTGTCCTTTTTCGGTCTCTGTCTTACCCAGGACTGCAGTTCCGTTAAAGAAACTATCTGGGGAAATACGCGTCTGGCGAACGGCGACCACACCTGTTCACTGTCAAGGAAGCACTGGCGATGTCGTAGCCTCAGCGCATGTCTGCGCATCATCAACCACGGTATGCCCAGGTCACCACGCAGCGGGTGTTGATAACAGATAGACCGTCTGACCATCGGGACGCGTCCCTTCCACAAGAAGCGGAAGAGTATACACTCCAAAGTAATCAAACTGTGGCCGGGACAAGGTATGACATTCAAGCGGTTATAGATGACGGACACGATGTACGCCTTAGCCACCTCTTCTCGACCTTTCATAGATAGCTTCCTCTCGGCCTATATCTGGGTGAGAGTAGTAACCCTGCTTTTTACCTCAGCCTAGTTTTTGTTCATTTGGAAGTTCATCCAAACCAAACCATACTCCGAGCCATTTAACCGATCCGTTCGTCCAGCACCCAACGACGCAGTTGGACGACATGGACTTGCTTCTCCAGGTGCGGAGCCGCAAGCCCACTGATTTTTCCGGCTGATTTTTCCTGGTGCCGTCGCTCCTGATACCGTCTCGTAGTCCCTGAGAGCGGTGCCTATCATTTCCATATGTTTATGATCCAACACCAATACAGTGGCGTTGTTGACATTTGTTAATACGTATCTCCCACATCCTAGATAACGCGGTATACCTCTCAACGTCTCGAGTTTGTGTAGTAGTAGCTCGAGAGTACAAGAGTGACGAGAGGGGACCGAGATTTTAAAGGGCTTTGAGAAGTGACCGTTCACTCTGACCACTGAACAGATGTCGCTGTGCATTGCAGCGATCCAGTCCCTGAATACACGCCCGAAACCTGCTGCCCTGAGGACCACTGCCAAGTATAGATGGGCGACCCTATCAAAAGCTTTAGACTGATTTAACCGTTCCAGGTTCTTTAGCCACTTTCTCTATGAAATGGAGGTTTTTGTAGATAGATCTTCTCCAGATGGCGCATGTTCCTGCCTCCCCTATCAGGTCAACGACGACAAGCGCCAACATCGTAGCTAATACCTTGGCTAAAATTTTGAATTCTGCATTCAGCAGAATTATGGGCTTAAAGTTGTTTATACAGTCCCCCTTGTTCGGGTCTTTTCTCAGCAACACCACTGCTACTCGGCTCACAAACTGGGAATTCTTCTATTCTATGGTAAACGTTTGCAAAGAGGTCGCCGAACAAGTCTGATCATGTAAGCGTAAAGCTCATTCAGCAGATCATCCAAACCACGCGATTTATCCCCAACCAAGCACCTAGCCATTGCCTCCCATATTTCAAAAGCAGTTATTGGCCTTTCGCAGCCCCTCGCCTCCGTCGCCGAGAGCAGTGGCAGCCCGTCGAGGTAGGACGTAAAATTCATCATGCGACTCGGCTCGCCGCTACTCCCGAACAGTTAAGCGAAGCACCGCTGAAAGCCCTCACACATCTGTATCGGATCAGCTATCATTTGCTCGTCGTGGTCCAGCAAAGATCGGATTTTGGATTTATTTCCACACCGTGCCTCTTCCACTCAGGCCCACTGAATGGTTTTCGTCCCTTCGTCTCTTAGAGTACGGGCCTTAGCTCTGACAACCCAACCATCGTGTTTTGCGTTGAAGATTTGGTCAAGTGACAATCTCGGTGCGAATACGTCGATCGCGATGCCTTTTCTAAAAGCCTCGTCTAACTTCCTGCCTAACCCCGCCTCTACTCTGTTTCTTTCTACTGCTAGTCCTTTGCTAAACCTTATTGATTCTGTTCTAATCGCCCTCTTCAGAGTGAACCACCATTTATTATAATAAATTAATAACTATTGGTGATTACCCCGTCAACGCCCGCTTAACTAGTTCACTAATCCGATTTCTGAAATCCTTACCTACCGGCAACGACGGGTTCAACTTCCAGTAACCGGGTCCCTGTCTATGGAGCCTATCTAAGTCGACTGTACAGATAACGAATTTGTGGTCTGTGTAGTCGACTCCTTTAAATTGCGGACAACTTAGGAATGGGAATCCTTATCTGCTACTCTACAAAATACCCTATCTAGATACGATCTGGATGACCCGATGCGGTTTGACCAGGTCCCCACTGGCACATCAGGGAAATCCAGTCCATACCTGTCAGACAGTTTTTGCACTTACCTCCCCACACAGTCCCACCTTACATCTAAAACTCCATTCCAATCCTCCACAAACATTAAAGAGTGGGACTTTCCCAAGAACATTTCTAAACGTCACAAGAAATCTAGTCGTCCTACCCCTGTTGGCGCCTAGACGGCAACTAGCCCTTCGCTACCTGTCATGTCCAGCACCACCGATGTACCTTTCGGATCCAGAAAGAATCACATTTTTTTCCCAAACCATCAAAGCGACTCCTCTCCTGCTCCCGAACGACTTGGAGATGCATACACCTCATAATCACCGAAAATGGGTTGGAAGTCCCGTGAGTCAGAAATTCTAGTTTCACTAATGGCCACCACATCGATATGCAGTGTCCTGAGGTCGTTGTGCAGATGGCCCCGCTTCCAAAGTGGCCCCAGACCACGTACATTCACGCTGACTATTCTGTGCACGACCATGTTGTCAGGAAAAGAAAAGAAAAGCTTACTTGATTTTGTTTGGAAGGGCGATTTGACCCTCCCTCCTGTTGGATTGGGATGTTTCCACCATAAATCTCCAAGAATTGTCCGATTTCCTGTGGGAATTGCGTTTTTAAGTCTGTGTATGTGTTTTGAGTTGTTTGAACTATTTGTGTGTAGCAAAACTCTTATGTTTGTGTGTTATTATGTACCTCATTAATTCATCGTTTTTGTGCTTATTGCCATGTAGTTTATAATGCTAGTCTCTTTACTCTGAATCTGTTGCTGTTGTTGTTGTGGTGGTGATGGTGGTAGTGACTGTTGTCGTTGTGTATGTGCGACGGATTGCGGTTGGGGTGTTGTTTCCAGGGGCGTATTTAGCTTGACAACCAACCCGTCTCCTTCTACTAGTTGTCTGGCATTTTTTACTTCCTCTTCAGAGAATTTTATTCTCTGAGGAGATGACTTGGTGACACCAACGAAGGAAAAAGTCTTATGTGATTCCAAGCCGCCGCACCGGCTTGTGTTGCTCAGTTCCGTCGTTGTTGTTGTCGTTGCTGCTGTCGTTGTTGTTGTTGTTGTTGTTGCCATCTCTGCTACTGTTGTAGTTGTAGCTGCTGTTGCTGCTGTTGTTATATATATATATATATATATATATATATATATATATATATATATATATATATATATATATATATATATATATAGTTCATTGTTTAAAACTCGCCAAGAAAAATTTTGAAACCACCTGATGAATGACTGCGACTCAAAAATTTAAAGACACCAGGCAGGAAACGATCGTAGTGGATATTAATTATATTTTTTAATAATTGTTACATATTTAAATAATATAAATTAATCATATGTATTGGCTTAAGTCTTTCATTGTTTGATTTGCCTAATAGTGGTTTTGTCTCTAATTTAATATAATATATATATATATATATATACATCCATACATATATATATACATGTATATATATTCTTATATATATATATATATATATATATATATATATATATATACATCTCTATATATACATCTATATATATACACCTATATGTATACATGTCTCTTTCTCTCTCTCTCTCTCTTTCTATATATATATATATATATATATATATATATAGATAGATAGATAGATAGATAGATAGATAGATGGATATACATGTAAATTTAAATTCAAAATAAGGGTGAAAAATTGAATATTAATTTGATTAATATGAATTGAAAACCAGAGGTGTAGCATGTAAGATCATAGCGGATCTTCTAGCAAAATGGATGTCCACTGTTAATGGTTCATCCCTCTTATATAATAGTTTCAGTATTAAAGTGAAAGTATCTGACATTACAATAGAGAGATGTTTTTGCTTCACTTTTAACATGTAATACTGAAATAGTGGAGAAGATATGATATTGCTGTGGGCTCGCCCTAGGCAAAAAGTAAAAAAAAATTTTTGCCCATGACACTACATGAACCTTAAGTAGGCATGTGTAAAATTTGAATGAAATTGGTTGTGTAGTTCTTAAGTTTTAGGGATTCACACAGACAGACAGACACATATTCTCAGTTTTATATATATAGATGCACCAATAAGCACCCATATATAACACCCACATGTATGAATTTTTCTAATATTTTTCTTTTCTTTTTTTGTTTTTTATAGGCCATGAACAGAAAAGATATGATCAAATCGAAGAACAGAGAGATGAGAAATGAGTCAGGAGATGTTTCCCATGACATTCCTGCAAAGAGCAGAATTAAACAATTCATTGAGCGCACTGTTCTGCCATTGCTGCTGATGCTCTTCACTCCGAACTTAGTGATGATCCTTTGGTACACAGCTGCCAAATTCGATGGAAGCATTACTCATTGTTTACATCATTTACTCAAAGACTCATTGCTCACTGGACTCTTAAACATTTGGACTGAAGTTTCAATTGGAAGTTCTTTTGCACTAATTATCATTTTTGCTTACAGTTTGTGGGCTATTATTACAATGAAGATTTTGCCAGGGAATTTAGTGAAGGGATCAATCACACCAAAAGGCAATGTACCCATATATATTGACAATGGATTTTTATATTTTTCACTCACAATTGTTGTTCTTGTGTGTTCTGAAATAATACTCAACAAATATGATATTTCTGTGTCCATAATTTATGACCGTTTCGGTGATATCTTAGGTACATTGAATCTAGTCAGTTTTGTTTTTTGTCTTCTATTATATGTGAAAGGATTAACGTTTCCTTCCTCATCTGATTCTGGTACTTCAGGAAATGTAGTTTTTGATTATTATTGGGGTACTGAATTGTATCCTAAAATTTATGGTATTGACATTAAGCAATTCACTAACTGTCGATTTGGAATGATGTCCTGGGCACTTATAGTTGTAATTTTTTCAATTAAGAATTATCAGCTTAATGGATGGGTTGATAGTAATATAGTATCTACTGCACTTCAACTTTTATACATTACCAAATTTTTTTGGTGGGAAGCAGGTTATCTGAACACAATTGATATCATGTTAGACAGAGCAGGATACTACATCTGCTGGGGCTGTCTTGTTTTCGTTCCAGGGTTCTATACATCAGTGAGCATGTATTTAGTCAACCATCCAGTACATCTGGGAACTTTAGCATCTATTCTCATTTTCATTACAGGCACAGCAGCACTTCTTATCAACTACTTTGCTGACAAGCAAAAACAAAAAGTACGTGCTACTAATGGCAACTGCTTAGTATGGGGTAAGAAGCCTGTTATAATTCGGGCAACATATACGTTAGAGACAGGAGAGGAAAAAAAAGGGATTTTACTTGTTTCAGGTTGGTGGAGTTGGTCTCGACATTTCCACTATATTCCAGAAATTATTTTGGCATTCTGCTGGACAATTCCTGCATGTTTCTCAAGTATTACGCCCTTTTTTTATGTCATACATTTACTAATTTTGCTGACACACAGAAGTTTTCGTGATGATGATAAATGTGGAAGGAAATATGGAGAATTTTGGAAAGAATACTGTCGTAAAGTACCTTATCGCATTATTCCTTATCTCTTTTAAAGCAGCCAAATTATTGGGTTTTCCTGAAATCAGGCAATGTTTTCTCTTATTCAAACTATGTGCTGAATTATTTAATTTTTATGCTGTTGGCAAAATGATTCATAATGAAATATAATTCATATTGACTGAAAAGAAAAATTTAAATAATATTTTCATTGTGAATTTATTATGTGCATTACTTAATTTGGAAATAATATTTCTTTTTAATAAGCCGAAGTGCTTTGGTAAAATAATATTATATTACTTTTTTTAAAAATTAAAATCTTATTTGCAATTGAAATATTGGTGTGTGTCCTCATAGCCAGCTATTTTGATTATGTCAACACATTAATCCGTCTCAATATAATCAAACATTGTCCTTCATTTCTCACAATCTCAGTAATATAACAAATGAGTTTATAAAAGAAGTATTTTGCTATCAAATATTCCAGTGATTATTAATATTATTTGAGGATAAGCAACTGTTTATTTAAACTGTAACAAATAAAAAAAGGGTAACTTGCATTCATTGCTAACTGGTAGCCTTCTATAAAAAAAATTGACCAGGCATGTACATATATGTGTATGATCAATCGTATCCAATGGATTCTCAAATCTAATCTTAATGTGGCAAATCTGAGTCATTCGAACTCTTTAATATGTAAAAAAATAGCAAATGGATTGTGTTGTTACCTTCAGTAAAATGAATTTAGCATATTTTAGAATATTGCCTTCAGAACTGAGTACATTCTGATATCATTTTAGTTCTATAATGAGGATTTTTCCATACATTTTACAAACATTACCAATATTTGTCTAATTGTTTGTAACCTAGAAACAATTGATCCACCTATAAGCTGATGTTAAATGTATCACTAAATGATAATAAGCCTAATTAGGGAGGACACACAATTTGTAGGAAAATCCATTAGAAAAAAGTCTCTTAAAAAAATTCTCTTAAACCAATATTGACAATGTTTTCATTAATCATAGAAGATTAAGATTAGAAGAGCATGTTGTTTAATTAATTTTGTTTTTATATATACTATAACATTAAAAAAAGAATTATCTATTATCTGATGGGGAAACTTATTGAAACTTAATTCAAAATTAGATAAACTAGAATTAAATTTGGACTATAATATGCTTTTATTTTTACCCTTTATTATTAATAACCTTTCAAAATCCATCTCATAATCAGGAATGCTTGTGATTAGGATCTACATATCCTTTCAATCAGAGAAAGTGGAGAAAATTCACTTCACTCATTCAACCTTTCAAACTTAGTCTAATATTTAAAATTCTAAAAAATATTATCATGCTCTAATGGTACATTTAAATTTTCTTAAGTGTACGTACATAAAAATAGGATTTATTCAAAAATAAATATTATTTACAAATGTATATTTACAGAATTTTCTTCCAATTTAATGATGCATAACTGTTTGAATACTCCATTTTTTCCCTTTTATTAATTTTTAAATTTCTCAACAATAAATGTAAAAATATGTAAATCTTTACTTTTATGAAAAAATAATTTTTTTTTCCATTTGATAAATAAAACATTACTATTGATGTAAGAAATCCTTGTTATTATTTGAATTGTGCATCAGTCAAAAATACCTAGTTTTGCTTAATGTATCTTTATCTTTTAGATCAAAACCTTCCCTGATCAATGAAATAAACACCAGTCAAGTATTGGAGTCAGTTAGATAGAGACTATATACCTCTATCTTAAATTGGCAGATATGCGCCTATGTTTGAAATCATTATTATTGAATGTAATGTATACTAGTGTTCCCAGGATAAAATGTTTTGCGTTATTCTTTTACACCCTAAGTTTCAAGTCCTGTCAAAATCAATGATAAAAGAAGCACCAAAACAAACAATAAGTTGGATAAGTCAGCTTGGACCGTATAATTTGTTAGAAGTCAGAGGAGAATGTTGATACAAATTGGTCGATCAAATTTCAGTTTGTTGACTTGTTGACTTGTAATCTATCAACAGAACAACCTTAACGGCTATATAAGTAGCAATAAAAGCAGCAACATTTTTTAAATGTAACAAAACTTTAAGCACAAAATGAGAAAGAAGAGATTAAAAAAACACCCTTCAAAAAGATGACAAAATACAAAGTTTTTGAAAGAATAGCACGAGAAGTGAACTAAATATAAAAAATGCACTTCTTATGGGATGCAGGAGATTTAACAGTTGCCTCAAAATTATAGAATTTAGAGGGAACTTGAGACATGAAAATGATGATCTAGTTCTGGTTGAGATGAGGCTTTGAAGCATGCTGCCACTGACCATTGTTTTGAGTGACTCTGGGATTTGCACCTTGTGTGATTGGCCTACATTACAATGCAGTAAATATTGCTATTTTGGAAAGATTTTTCTGAACTCAGTAATACAGAAGTTTTCAGTTAGAAATGTTATTTCCGATGCATGTAGAGATGGGTATAACAATAAAGTAGTATTGGAATACCTCCTCACATAATTCAGACCATCACATAGAAACCAAATGGATTTCCCCAACTACAGAATTTGAAACCTTTTATATTTATTTGATATACTTCTTAATCTAGCTCTTTGATAACTTTCTTAGTAAACTAGTTGTTCATAATGTAGTGTTTGAGTGAGGTACATGATTCACATCGGATGTGATTTCTAGCGACCTTTTGTGGTCCCTGGTCTCAATTTTTGAAGAACAACTCATCAGTCAGGGTTTCTTCCTCACCAAAAAAGAAACACTAAAATCTGCTGAACAATTTCTTCTCTTCTAACCAATATGCATGACCTTCAATGTAACCTTATCCTACACACTATCTCTTACTAATTTAAAATTACACATGAGTTGAGGGGGTGTTTCTACATGGTCATCACAGCTGCTAGAAATAACAGCCAAAACACTCTAAATCACCCACCCTTAAATCTTTAAAAGAAAGATGTTAGATAATGTAGCTATACAATATGTGAAAACAATGAGATGGTCATGGTTGGAATGTCTTTGCTCATTGGTTTACTTGTTCAGAGATGATCTTTGGATTTAACAAAAACAACAATGCATTCCATACATCTTAATCTAAAGATATATTTCTCATTTTCTTTTTCTAACTAATTTCTGATGTCTAGGTTATACACTGTATTCCGTAAGGTATTTCTGCAAACATAAACTTCACTCAGCTATTTCATTTGGTTCTCAATGAGAACAACTTCGTTATTTTAATTCAAAGCATCTTTTCCCTATTCCTCAAAGTTCAATTGCTGTTTCTACCCTGCCCAACACACCTAATTGTCAGATTCTTCCACATCGTATGCTAAAGGCATATATCTCACCTAACAAACAAAGATAAGATATCGAAACCCTCTGGACAGTGCAGATGGAAGTGGAGCTTGTATTTAAGCAACGGATATGTTTCGATATCATTATAACTCATCAGTTATACTCAAGAAATGGAGAAATAAATGCGTAGCGAAATTCCTCAGGCGAAATTCCTCTCTCCTCTTTATAATATATACGTGCATTCGAACGTAGCAGGGAACAGCTAGCCTTTGGTCGCTATTTGGATGTCCACTACTCTGATTTGGTTGGTATTCGCACAATTTGTCTCTTACTCTGTCGCGCCAACTGCCGCGTATAACCAGTCGGAGGCCCTAAATAAGGTCACGTGGGAGAACCTGTTTACAGCCCTGTTTTTAGCCTAGAATTTCTTATAAAAATTCAGCTTTTCCTCTTTCTGGGGTCTTGGGTTCCAGACCTTTTAAGGTCTAGCCACTGACCACAAAGACACAGCTAGTTCCAGCGACCATGCCAGGGCACACCACCACCACAGCAGCAATGTTTTCAGACTTACCAACTTCGTCCAACAGCATTCACGGCAACCTTCTTCTTCGTCGTCACCATCCTTCTTAACGTCGTTGACATCTCTCTACAGCTTCGCTCTGGATCAACAGCGAATATACAACCTGCATGAACTCCTGTATCACGTGACCCAGGCAGCAGCATCACAGCCACGACTTCACGTACGACATGTACTGGCTCAGCATCATGGCCGCGACTTCTTGATACAGTACTTCAACTACCGTATCCTATTGACTACGAAATGGTATCATCGTTCTTGTGTCTATGAGAACTTCTCACTTAGATCATTAGAGACTCTTTCATTGTCTCCTTCATTGCCATCCTTATATGTTCTTAACACACGCGCATACATCTATGCACACACATACACACACACACGCGCGCGCGCGCGCGCATACATCTTGTTCTTATGATGGCCTGTCTATTATTCTGTATACATGACACACACACAGACACACGTTAACATATCAATAAATATTCTCGTAATCGTTCTTATACGGTTGTGTCTTTTTCCATCTGGCATTTATTGGTTCTATTCAATTTTCTCTTTATGGTAAGGGCTGTTTGATGTGGTACTAAAGAGCCATTCCCCTCACCTCATATTACACGGTCCTTACAAATTGGTGACCCGACATAGAACACGCATTCACGGTCACTTACAAATATTAAAAATAAGAATGCATGTAAGTATGTATGAGTGTATGTATGTATGCAAGTATGCATATGTGGATGTATGCATGTATGTATGCAAGTATGCATATGTGGATGTATGCATGTATGTATGTCTGTATGTGTGTATGTATGCATGTATATATGTGTGTATGCATGCATGTATCTACGTATGCATGTGTGTATGGATATATGCATTTATGTATATATATATATGCATATATGCATGTTTGCATGTATGTATGAATGCAAGTATGCATTTTGCATGCATGAAAGTATGCATGTATGCATGTATGTATGCATGTATTCATCTATGTATGTTTGCATCTATGCATGTATGTATGTATGTATGCACTGTGCATGTATGCATGTATTCATGTATACATGTATGCATATATGTATAAATGTACGCATGTATACATGTGTGTAGGTACATATGGATGCGTAAATGCAGATATGCATGTATGCATGTACGTATATATGTATGTATCTTCCTATGTATGTATGCATACATGCATGTCTGTATGAAAGTATGTATGTATACATGTATGCATATATGTATGCATGTCTGTATGTATGCATATATGCATGTATGTATATATGAATGTATGTACGTATTATGTATATATGTCTGTATGCATTATGCATGTATGTATTAATGTATGTCTGTAAGTATGTATGCATCTAACTACATATCCCTTTAAGTATGTATGCATGTATGTATATATATATATATGCATATATGTATGTATGCATGTATGTATGTATGCGTGTATGTATGTATGCATGTATGCATGAATGCAAGTATGCATGTATATATGTATGTATACATGCATTTATTCATTTATGTATGTATGCATGTATGTATATATATACATACGTTTTTATGCATGTACGTATGTACACATGTTTGCATCCATATATGTATGCTTGTATGTAATTATGTATGCATATATGGGAGTATGTATGTATCAATATATGTATGCATGAATGCATGTAATATTATGTGTGTATATAATATACATATGCATATATGTATGTTTATATGTATGTATGTGGAAATGCTTCCATGCATGTATGTTTATATGTATGTATGTATGCATACCTGTATGTATTATGTATGTATATGTGTATGTATGTTTGTATGTATGTATGCATGCATGTATGTATGTATATATGCATGTGTGCATGCATGTATGCTTGCATACGTGCATGTATACGCGCATGCATATTTACATTCGGGCATGTATACATGTGTATGCATATATGTATGTATACATATATGTATGTATGCATGTATGTATATATATATATGTGTATTTTGTATGTATGTATATATGTATGAAATCAATATGTATTTATGTGTGTATATATGTATGCATATATGCATGCATGTATGTATGTATATCTGCCTGCATGGAAGTACGTATATATATGCATACATACATGCATTAATACATTCATACATTCATGCATACATATATACATACATAAAGAGTAGCATGCATCGATGCATACAAGAATGAATACATACGTACATACAAGAATGCATACATACACACATACATATATACATGTATACATATAGAGTAAGGGAAATTACCACTTGTATCATTTTTTGTGAAAGGTAGAAGAGTCCAGTTTGCTGGACATTGTAGTAGAGCTGAAAACGAGGAAATTTCTAATCTTCTCCTCTCAGGAAGCCATCTGCTCAAGAGATCAGAGGCTGCACATTCTCCTACCCTAATGTAGTCTCCAGGGATACAGGCATCCAGCAACAGGACCTCCGTAATGCTATGATGTAACGTGATGTCTAGCGTAACAGTAAATTCCATTGTCTCGACCACGGTCGAAGGATGATGAAGATATAATATATATATATATATATATATATATATATATATATATATATATATATATATATATATATATATATATATGCATACATAAATACATACATGCTTGCATACATGCACACATGTATACATACGTGCATATATGAATACAAGCATAAATATTACATGAATTTATACATACATACATGCATACATACATAATACATATATACATACAGACCTAAAATATACAAACATTCATACAAACATACTACATTCATACATACATGCATACAAACATACATGCATAAATACATGCATAATACATACATATTTACATGCATACAAACATACATACATAAATGCATACATATAAACCTGCATACACGCATACAAGCATACATATTTACATACGTGCATACATACATACATGCAACCATGCATGCATGCATAAATACATACATGCATACGTACATACATACGTATATGTATAAATACATATATACATACATACATATATGCATACATGCATACATGCATAAAAACCTACATGCATATATACATGTATACACCCATGCATACATACACACATACATGCATACATGCACACATACATACATGCATACATACATAATATATACATGCATTCATACATTCATATATATATACATACATACAAACATAATACGCGCATACATACATACATACAACAGACATACATATATACGTGCATACGTACATGAATGCATACATATATATGTGCATACATACACCCATACATACATACATGAATATATTGATACATCTATACATACATGCATATATACATCCATACATACATCCATACATATATGCATAAATACATACATGCATACATACACACATACATACATGCATACATAATACATACATACTTGCTTACCTATATACTTGCTTACATGCATACATACATGCATACATACATACCTACATACACACATTTATATATATATATACATGCATGTAGGCATGCATACATGCAGATATGCAGACATACATGCATACATACATATATACATGCATACATACATGCATATCTGAAAACATGCATGCATATGTACATCGAAACACATATGCCTGCATGCATGCGTACATACAAACATACCTGCATATATACGTGCATAAATACATGCATACATACATTCATACATACTTTTATACAAGAATACAGGCATACATACATAGATGCATGCAAGAATATAAACATACATATATACATGTATACATGCGTACATACATACATACATGATACATACATAGATAATACGTACGTAGATAATACATGCATAGGTACACATATACATACACACATGCATATATACATACATGCATACATACATGTATGCGTACATTCATACATGCATACATACATACACACTACATTCATATATACATATATATATATATATGCATGCATAACAAAATACATGAATATACATATATATGCATGCATACATACATACATGCAAACATGCAAACATGCATATATACATATAAGCATACATACAAATATGCATATATGCATACTTACATACATGCATATATACATAGATAGAAACATACATACCTGTATATATACATACGTACACAAATACACACATACAAACGTACATGCATGCAAACATGCATGCATGCATGCAAACATGCATACATGCATGCAAACATACATGCTTACATACACGCATGCAATTATGCAGTCATACATACATACATAGTACATATATACATACATACATATATACATACATACATACATACTACATACGTATATACATCCATGCAGGCATATCTACATACATAGATGCATTCATCCACGCATACATGCATGCATACATAATGCATACATAATACAGGCATACATATATGCATACATATATATATATATATATATATATATATATATATATATATACATGTATACATGAATGCATAATACATGCAGACATACAGACATAAGTACATATATATATACATACATGATGCATACTTGCATACATGCACACTTGCATACATGCACACAGACATACATATATACATGCATATATATATATACATAACTGCATAATACATACTTACAGACAGTCAGACATACACGTAAGCATGCATGCATGCCTCCTTAGATAATGATATATACATGCATGCATGCATACATGCATAATACATACGTACGTAATACATACATGATACATATATACCTGCATACATGCATATATGTATGTAAACAGATATGCATACATGCACACGTACGAACAGACATTCATAGATGCACACATATATGCATGCATACATACAACTATACATGCATACATGCACACATGCACACATGCATACAAACATACATACTACATATACACATACTACATGCATACATACATATATACATACACATATACCTGCATGCATGCATACACACCTACCTGCATGCATGCATGCATACATATATAAATACACGCATGCATGCATACATACATACATACACACACATACATACATGTATAATACTTGCATACATACATGCATACATTTATAATGCAAACATACATATATAAATGCATACATATATACATACTTACATAGATGCATACATACATACACACATGCATAAATACATACATGCTTAAAAAAATTAATGCATACATGGATGCATGCATACATACATGCATGCATACATGCATACATGTATACGTACATATATTTATCAATATATAGATGCATACATACATACATGCATACATACGAACATAACTACATACGCACATACATATATACATACATATATATGCATACATGCATGCCTGCATACATGAAACATGCACGCATACATACGTATACATATACATGCATGCATGCATAATATATACATACATATACCTGAATGCATGCATGCATACATACATACATGCATAAAGCCTTGCATACATACATGCATATATGCATACATATATACATGCATACGTATAGACATCCATATATGCATACATCAAATACATACATACAAGCACACATACATATATAAATATATTGACATATACACAGTTACATACATACATAATACTTACGTACGTAATACATACATACTAGATACTTACATACATGTCAACATAATACCTACATACATGCATATATACATACGTACATGCATACATATATGCATACAACATATTACATACATGTATGCATACAAGCATATATGCATTCATGCATGCATGAACACAATTGCGTGCATGCATATACACATATATACATGCATGCATGCATACATACATAGTTACACACATACATACAGCCATATATAATACATGCATACTTGCATACATAATAATTACATACACACAAACGTACATGCATACATACATACATGCATACATGCATACATTCTTGTATGCATACATACATATATATTACATACAGGCTTACGTGCATACATGCATACATGCAGGTTTACGTACGTGTATTCACACATATCTGCATATACACATACATGCATTCATACGTGCATACATTCATGCATGCATAAATAATATATATATATATACATGCGTGCATGCATGCATATATACATACATATATACACGAATGCAAGGGTGCATACATAAATACATGCATGTACATACATACATATTTACATGCATACCTAAATACATACATGCATACATACATAAATGCATAAATACTTACATCCATACATGCAAACATGTATATATGCATACATTCATAAATACATATATGCACACTTACATACATACATGTATACATTGAAATATATTTACATACATTCAAGCATACATGCATTCATACATACCTGCATACAAGCATACTTACATAGATGCACACATGCATATAAGCATACAAGAATACATGCATACATGCATACATGCATACATAAATACATGCATGCATAGATACATACAACCATACATGCATACATTCACACCTCCATACACATATACATACATGCATGCTTACATACATATATATACATGCATGCAAGCACACATTCTTACATATATATGTACATGCAAACATACATACATAAATGCATACATACATACATGCATGCGTACATACATACATAAATACTTACATATATGCAGTCGTACAGGCATACATCGATTCAAACATACATACATTCATACAGACGTACCTACATACACACAGATACATACATGCCGACTACATATACACATATAGAGATACAGGAATACATGCATACATGCACACATGCATTCATTCATGCATACAGGCATACATGCATAAATACATGCATAGATACATATATACATACATAAAGAATAATTGCATACATATATACATACATACATGCATATATACATATATGCATACATACACACATATATGCATGCATACATACATATATGAATATTTACATACATAGATGTATACATACATATATGCATACATACATGTATGCACACATTCATACAGACATGCATTCATATATACATACATATATGCTTACATACATACATGCATACATACATATATGCTTTCATACATTCATATCTACATAAATACATACGTATGTATGTGCATATGTATCAATGTGTGTATGTATGTATGCATGTGTGCATGTATGCATGTATGAATGAATGGATGCCTGCATATATGGATGCATGTATGTATGCATGTACATATGTATGTATGTATATATGCATGAATGCGTGCATGTACATATGTCATAGGAGAAAATTATAAAAATTGACCAAACGATCACCAAAAATTTTATTTCAGTATTGTCAAATGATTTGCTGAAGATTGTCAACACTTTCTAGCGATTCTCTCCACAAGTAATGTTTTGACTTCAGTTAAATATAGCCTTTAAAGCTATAAGTGTATGGTAACCAATTCAGAATCTGACAAGTGTGTGTGAGAGAAATTTTAAATTAATCACAAGAATATTTGTCGTCTGAAAAAGTTCAATGTTTCATTTCAATATTTCATTTGCTGTTGATTCCTAATATTTTCATTTCTGTTTTCTAGACAAAATTCAATGCAGTTAAATATTTGGTAAATAAAGCATTCACAGTAGTTCTGAATCTGACAATTGTTGGAAAAACTAAAATCACTAATAATGAGAAGACAACAAATTTTTATTTAAAAAATTTCGAATAATTTAATGCTGATTTCTAGCATTTTGGACTTCCTTCGTCACTAAAATGAATATCAACCAGAAAAATCAATAAGTTTTCCTTTTAAAATCTTCAAAAGGCTTTGTGCTGATTTCCAACAATTTCGATCGTCAAGTTTTCTGAGAAAGGGTGAGATTTCAGTGAAATGTTTTCGTGGATATAATCTTCACAGCTGTAAGTATATAATGGTCACAGCTTTTAGTAAATATATATGGATCCATTTATTCTGTATATAATTAGTAAAATTGAAAAAAATTGAAAGTCACTAATAAGAAAACAATTTTTCACTTTAACATTTCCAAAAGATTTGACGCTGATTTCCAACATTTTCGGTCCTCAGGTTTTGTGAGAAAGGTTGCGATTTGAATGAAATGTTTGGTAGATTTGAATGAAATGTTTGGTATATTTTTCACTTGTTTATTGCTATGGTTTTGTGTTGAGTTTGATCTGAGAACATAATCTTTTGTGGTGAATGGCGATTTGACGTCTATATCTAGCATGTTGACTGTCCACTTTTCGTGTTCAGTCCTTAATTGGTATATATAAATATTTTAATCTTCGGATTCTTTTTTAATATGCTAGACCACTGGTCTTAATTGATAAATATCAATTTCTACCCTTAATTAATTTTATATAAATAAATATGTTCTCTAACCGATAAATTAACTGCTGCTAGTTATTAGCTGCAGGCTAGTTTTTCTCGGGTTCCAACGCGCCAAAGTAGAGGCATTTGAAAGATATATTCTAATGTAATAGGCTGAACTCCATGCACGCGATATTTCGGTATCGTGTTTGCATCTAGTCCATCAAATTACATTTATAACGGACCATGCTGATGATGGCTGCAGTTTTCCTTGCGGAAAATAACAGCTGAAACTAATTTAGTACATGGGTAATTATTTT
Organism: Octopus sinensis; assembly: GCF_006345805.1. Classification (NCBI taxonomy): domain Eukaryota; kingdom Metazoa; phylum Mollusca; class Cephalopoda; order Octopoda; family Octopodidae; genus Octopus; species Octopus sinensis. The sequence continues at coordinate 19,232,125 of NC_043009.1, read as the reverse complement.
ATTTCGTATATTTTTCACTTGTTTATTGCTATGGTTTTGTGTTGAGTTTGATCTGAGAACATAATCTTTTGTGGTGAATGGCGATTTGACGTCTATATCTAGCATGTTGACTGTCCACTTTTCGTGTTCAGTCCTTAATTGGTATATATAAATATTTTAATCTTCGGATTCTTTTTTAATATGCTAGACCACTGGTCTTAATTGATAAATATCAATTTCTACCCTTAATTAATTTTATATAATAAATATGTTCTCTAACCGATAAATTAACTGCTGCTAGTTATTAGCTGCAGGCTAGTTTTTCTCGGGTTCCAACGCGCCAAAGTAGAGGCATTTGAAAGATATATTCTAATGTAATAAGCTGAACTCCATGCACGCGATATTTCGGTATCGTGTTTGCATCTAGTCCATCAAATTACATTTATAACGGACCATGCTGATGATGGCTGCAGTTTCCTTGCGGAAAATAACAGCTGAAACTAATTTAGTACATGGGTAATTATTTTATTTCGTATATTTTTCACTTGTTTATTGCTATGGTTTTGTGTTGAGTTTGATCTGAGAACATAATCTTTTGTGGTGAATGGCGATTTGACGTCTATATCTAGCATGTTGACTGTCCACTTTTCGTGTTCAGTCCTTAATTGGTATATATATATATATATATATATATAATATATATATATATATATATATATATATATATATATATATATATATATATATATGTCAAAACAGTTGTTTTGAATTGTATGGATAATTCTTTCTCACGAGGCATGATGTAGAAGCGAGAACATTTCGGAACAATATTACTTCTGAATCCCCACAAGTTAAAACTGAACTTCTCACATGTGTAGAGCGAGTAGATGAAATTTACAATAACTATGTATACTTCATCATGAGAATTGACGAAAGAAATGCAATTTTCATTTCAAAAATTGTCAAATGAGTTGCTGAAAATTGTCAACACCTTTCCAGCGATTGTGAGAAATATTTTGACTTCAGTTAAATATAAAGTTTAAAGCTACATGTAAATGTGTGGTAACATATTGCTTCGGAATCCGAAAAGATAATTTAAAAATCATGTCAGAGAAAGTGCAATGTTTCGATTTAATATTTTAGAACAATTTGCTGATGAATTCCAGTATTTACAGTTCTATGTTTTAAATTAAAAGATTGCCGAGAAAAGTTTGCTAAATATAATCTTCCAGGTAATAGTGAATATATTAAGAGGGTAGTTCTGAATTTGATAATTGTAAGGATAAAGTCAATCACTAATGATGAAAGAAAACAAACAATTTTCATTTTAAACATTTCGAATAAATTCATGCTTATTTCCGATATCTTTGGTCTTCAAGTTTTCTTTGAAAGGTGTGGACTTCAGTGAAATATTTGGTAAGTATAGTGATCACAGTTTTTAGTAAATATATATAAACCCATTAATTTTATATCTAAAATTCCGTAATTTTATATCTAAAATTCCGTAAAATTGAGTCACTAATGAGAAACCAATAATTTTTCATTTAACATTTTCGGCCGTCATGTTTTGTGATAAAGGTTGATAAAGATTTCAGTGAAATGTTTGCTAGATATAATCTTCACAGCTGTTTGTTAACTTACATGAACACATTACTTCTGAATCTAAGAAATAAAATTGAGAAAAATTGAATGTCACTAATGATGAAAGCAAATTTTCATTTCAAAATTTTTCAAAAGAATCGGCGCTGATTTAGGTCGTTACGTTTTCTGAGAAAGATCGAGATTTCAATGATATTTTTGGTAGATATTATCTTCACAGCTACAAGTTAATGTATATTAACCCATTCTTTCTGAATCTGAAAAATACCTACAGGTATAAAATGTTGACACACAACGAAGAATTCAACCAGCTATTGACAGCTGTGAGAGAATGCTTTGTCTAGAGGCATGATGCAGTGGCGAGAACGATTCGGAAGTAGATTACTTCTTAAGATTTTCCAACATTTTCTATCGTTGTGTTTTCTGAGAAAGTTTGAGATTTCAGTGAAATGTTTGAGAAAGTTAGATATCTCAGTGAAATGTTTGGCAGATACAATCTTCAGCTATTAGTTAATTTACATGAACCCATTACTTCTAAATCAATATTTATAAATCTGAAATGAGAAAGTTTGTTTGTTTTTTCTGGTTTTGGCATTGGAACGGGTTGAAAGGCACTAGTTCCGTCGGATTCGCACCAAAATTTACAGGGACATGTAAAATGAGGTGAGGATGTGAGTGGGCCTGGTTAGAAATCCCTATCTCAAAAGCTGTGGGTACAAGGGCAAAAAACCCCACACTTTGACAAGTCTTTGTCGTTACTCTCCTTCTCTTATCTGTCTTCCTCCGTTCTCTCTCTATAACGACGTCATCTATCTTTCCCTCGCCGCCTTCTCACAGCCTCTCTCTCTTCTCTCTCTCTTTGTCGGCATTCATAGAGAGAATTATTATCGCCAGCACCACCACCACACAATCATGAGAACAAATATTTGTTCTCATGATTGTGTGGTGGTGGTGCTGGCGATAATTATTGTGTTAATTATATATGTGTGTGTGTTCTATATATAAATATGTATATATAATATATATATACAAAGTGTATATATCTGTATTTATATATATATAATTTGTATACATTTGTATATATAAAGCGTACAAACACACACACACACACACACACTCACATATATATATATATATATATATATATATATATATATATATATATATACTGCGTGTACATATATATATTTAATGAGTATATATACTCTCTTACTCATTTACTTGTTTCAGTCATTTGACTGCGGCCATGTTGGAGCACCGCCTTTAATCGAGCAACTTAATCCCAGTACTTATTCTATCGGTCTCTTTGCCGAACCGCTAAGTAACGGGGACATAAACACACCAGCATCGGTTGTCAAGCAATGCTAGGGGGACAAACACAGACACATATATATATATATATATATATATATACGACGGGCTTCTTTCAGTTTCTGTCTACCAAATCCACTCACAAGGCTTGGTCGGCCCGAGGCTATAGTAGAAGACACTTGCCCAAGATACCACGCAGTGGGACTGAATCCGGAACCATGTGGTTGGTAACAAGCTACTTACCACACAGCCACTCCTGCGCCTATATATATATATATATCCTCATTATATATATGTACATATATATATATATATATATATATATATATATAAAAAAACTGTCTGATGAACGGCAACGAGAAACTCAGAGTAACAGATTTTGTTGAATTTTCTGCTGCTTAAAATAAAGTATATATATACACTCATTATATATATATATATATATATATATATATATATATATATATATATATATATATATATATATATATATATATAATGTGTGCATTATGTGTTTGGTTGAGCTGAAAATATGCACACCTATGTTAAAAGTGCTGGCAAGTTTGCATGGCAACTATTTATTTCCTCAAATGAAAGGCGTGACCTCTAGGAAAACATTCCTCATCTTACTAAATGTGGCCTGAGTAGACCCGAATGAAATCGGGTTATATTAACCAAATGCGAAAAGGGGTGTAAATAGGCTGGAAGGGGATCAAAATTTACAGGAGCGGGTGTGTAGGAATTCTCTGTTACATCAAGTTAAAAAATTTGCGCCAGCCTTTAAATCGTCAATGTGTTGCCGTCCATGATGAAGAAGTTTTGAATGCTTGCCATGGTGAGTCTACTGTTGTGAGAAAGAATCACTTCAAAACTTGGTGTTTAGGAATTTCCTTTTACATCAAGTTCATAATTTTACGTCAGCCGTTAAACTGCCATTACGTTGCTGTCCGTCGTTAAGAAATGTCAGCCATGGCGAGTCTACTATCCCAAGATTCTATCCCTTCAAACTTTGGTTTCCAATATTTTTTCCTTTTTATTCAGCCCGCAAGTTCGTCTGTCCCTTTTAAATGCTAGTGTTTTGCTGTCTGCCTTGAAGCAGACCTTTCCGTTGTCACTGCCTGATATTTATGATTGATCTTTCAAAATATTTTTATTTCTCAACTTACTCAAGATTTTTGTTGTTTATAAATGGGAGAGAGATAGATAGAGAAGGATAGAGAGTAAGAGAAAGCGAGGGAGAGTCCGAGAGAACGGAAGAGTAAGTGAGTGGGAAAGTGAGAGAGAAAGGAGAGAGAAACAAAGAGGGAGAATGTGGTGATGAAAAACAGAAAGGAAGAAACAGAAAGTAACAACCACACTCTTAACCGCGCGTAGAACGGGTCACCTTAAGCTGGCCTGACAAATAAAAGTGAGAAAAATTGAAAGTCAGTAATGATGAATATCAGCCTGAGAGAACAATAATTTTTCATTTCAAAATTTCAAAAGACTTCGTCCTTATTCCCAACATTTTCGGTCGTCATTTCTCCTGAGAACGGTTCAGATTTCAGTGAAATGTTTGGTACTAGTTAATGTAATTAATCCTTTGAATCATACAAGTGTGAGTGAGACAAATTGAAAGTGAGAAATGAGTATTAGCCTGAGAAAAATATAATTTTTAATTTCAAAATTAGAGAAAAGTTTCCAACAAATTCAATCATTATGTTTTCTGAGAAAGTTTTGACTTCAGTGAAATGTTTGTAAACGTATATTAACCGGTTACTTGTTAATCTGATGAAAGTACCTACGGTATAAGGGGTATAAGATGTTCTTTTCTACTCTAGGCAGAAGGCCCGAAGAGAGGTATAAAATGTTGACATACAAACGAGTGTAGGCTGCATATGACGAAGCAGAAGACCTTAACAAGCCATTGCTAACTGTGAGAGAATGTTTTCTTACGAAGCATGATGCATTGGCGAGAACGATTCGTAACAAGATAACTCTTAATCCCCACAAGTTAAAACTCATGTGTGGAACCACAAGAAAAAAATAAAAATGAGTACGAGAAATAATTTACAATAACTATGAATATGTATATTCTTCCTTATTTTTTTCGCCAGTGCATGCTCGGAATCGGTCCTTTCACACTGGTCATTCTTCCAACATTCACCCACCTTTCAACAAACTTGCTACAAGGCAACACTTCCCTCTCTGCCCTCAACTTCCTTTTCATGTGAAACTTGAGAAAGTTAATGAGGGCTTGGCCAAAGAGGAAAGTGTCTGTCTTCAGCCCTTTTAAACGGGTCCACCATACTACCTCTTTCTCTACAGCCACAAGACAAATTGCCTGTCCCTCCCGGCCAAAAGAGAGTGGCGGGGCAATCTTCACAATGGATTCAGCTGATAGCCAGATCCATCCTACACGCGACAGCAGGTGTTAAACATAAACCTACAGGTCAGTAATACTCGGGCACTGGACTAAGGCGTGTAGAACGGTTTCATCGTTCTGGGCGCAACTCAGGCAGGCCCGGCTGACGGCACTACCGTGTCTGTAAAGTTTATCGCGAACAGGCAGCACCGTCGGTAGCATAGCCAGGTAAGGGGTTTCTGGAAGTTATCCATAGGCCCAGACCCGAAAGTTCTGCGGAACAGACCGGTTAGTTGATCGTCATCGACGCCCAAAGTTTCACCAAGAACGTCGTCGCAATTTCCCTCAAGTAGCCCTCTATGGAACGGAGGGCTGCCAGCACTTGATGGCACTCGAGGTGCCAAGCACCCCTCCTCGGTCTACGCTTAATCCGGGATTACAGCTCAGTCAAAGAGAGGAGCTGTGGGAAAGTGTCTCTTACAAAAGGTGACCTCACCTGCTTACCGTCAAGGAAACGTTGGGGATGCCGCAACCTCAGCGCATGTCTCCGCATCAGTAACCACAGCATGCCCAGCCCTCCATTAAGCGGCTGTTGACAGCAGATGGAGCGCCTGACCAGTGGAAAGTGGAAGAGTAAGCGCACCAGCTTCGTCATTCAGTAAATAGGACAATGAACGACAGTCAAGCGGTAATAGATGACGTATGTAATGTACGCATTCGCCACCTCCGCTCGACCTTTCTAGGGCAGCTTCCTCTCGTTCCATTTCTGGGTTAGATTTACAACCCTGCTCGCTATCTCGTCCCAGTTCTTCTCCACCTGGAAGTCCGGACCAAACCAGACTCCGAGCAACTTAACGGGACCGTCGTTCCAGTGCCCCACGACACCGTGGGACGGCATGGACTTACCTCTCCAGGTGCCAAGTTGCAAGCCCACTGACTTTTCCGTGTTAATTTTTGTTCCTGTCCCGCTTCATATTCTTGTAGTGTTTTGCCAATCAGGTCTTATGCCTGCGGTTCGACATTATGACGGTGACATCATCAGGGTTAGCTGACACACTTCTCTCACATCCTAGATCACGCGGGATGCCTCTTAATGCGTCCATAAACGATAATAATGATAATAATAATAATAATAATAATAATAATAATAATAATAATAATAATAATAATAATAGTAACCGATAGCGATAAATGCAGAATGTGTGGTGATAAGGGTGAAACGGTATTGCACATCGTTAGCGAATGCCCGAAATTGTCACAACGCGAATACAAGAAACGCCATGACATTGTGGCAAGAACGATCCATTGGGAGCTCTGTGGAAATCACGGCCCACAAAGAGAAAAGACATGGTATGAGAAAAATCCAGGTGTCACCGAAATTGAGAATTTCAAAATCCTGTGGGATGCAATGATCCAGTGCGATCACCTGCCTTCGGAAACCGGACATTGTTGTGGTGAATAAAAAAGAAAGACCACGGGAACATAATCAACATAGCATGTCCCGGTCACAACAGGGACAAGAAGAAAAAAATAAACGATCATGACGATTTGAAGTGGGAAATGCGAAGGTTTTGGTGAACTAAGAGAGTAGACGTGATACCAATAGTGATTGGTGCATTTGGAAGTATTAACACTCAACTACCAACATGGTGAAAAATATTGGTGCAAGTGTGAATGTAGAACAGCCACAGACATCGTCACTGCTTGGAACTGCAAGAATTCTTCGCAAGGGTTCTTGAAGCCTGACCAGTAAACAAGTGTTACCTTAGTCTTCTGGCTATAGACAGCTGAAACTTCTCATCATATCCATCAAAATAAGCTGTGTGTTTTCATATAGTAGTAGCGTTAGTAGTAGTAGTAGTAATGGTGGTGGTGGTGGTAGTAGTAGTAGTAGTAGTGGTGGTGGTGGTAGTTGTAGTAACAACAACAACAACAACAACAACAACAACAACAACAACAACAGAAACTTCTCATCATATCCATCAAAATAAGCTGTGTGTTTTCATATAGTAGTAGTAGTAGTAATGGTGGTGGTGGTGGTAGTAGTAGTAGTAGTAGTAGTAGTAGTAGTGGTGGTGGTGGTGGTGGTAGTAGTAGTAGTAACAACAACAACAACAACAACAACAGAAATCTTAGTTCGGGATGGATTAATTACAAAAAGGGTTTCCGTTGCATAGCCCTAATACCCTTTACAAGCGAACTCAACAGAACAGGGTAGGGATATAAAATTGGCGGCAAAAAAATAAGTCATCAAATGTATATGGATGACTTAAAACTCTATGGCAAGGACGACAATGAACTTGAAGGATTACTACGTACTGTGAAAGCATTCAGTGATGACATCGGGATGGAATTTGGTCTTGATAAATGTGCCAAGGCCACTTACCAGAAAGGGAAATTGAAGACCTCGCATTCAGTGGTGTTGGATGTTGACACAGTCATAAAAGAAGTCGAGGAAATACAATCTTACAAATACCACGGAATAAATGAGGGCTCTGGCATTCAACATGCAAGTATGAAAGAGAAGATCAGGAAGGAATGTTACAGGAGAGCTCGCGCAGTCCTAAAATCCGAGTTAAATGCACGCAACAAGGTTCCTTAGCAGTTCCTGTTGATAGTTACAGTTTCAATGGAATATGAGCGAAATAAGGAAGATTGACCGGAAACTCTGTAAGCTGCTGACTTGCAAAAAGACGCACCACCCAAAGGCAGATGCAGATCGTCTTTACCTACCCAGAGCTCAAGAAAGTCGAGGCTTGATCCAATTTGAAATCTCCTACAAAACCACCACAATTGGACTGGAAAAATATCTTGAAACATTTAACGACTGGAAGCTAAAGCTCGTTGAAAACCATGAAAGACGTAAAAAGCTTCATTCTGATTTTGGCCCCTGGAACCGACTCCTCTAGAATAGAGCCGATCGGCTCCACTTCGGAGGCGTCCAACACCAAGACGGTGATTTCGTGCGTAAATGCCGAAACTTTCCTTCCGAGTCCCATTTCGAAAGAGATGCCCCCAAATGTTCCAACTTCCGAAGCAGTGACTCGAGAGCCAGCACCTACAGAAGAGGGGACAGCGAGTAGCCCTCACGGATTGAGAGTGTGATGCTAAACAGATCCGATAGATGGCCGTTTACTTTGACCACTGATCCGGTGCCGCTGTGCATTGCAGCAATCCATCCTCTGAAAATGGGTCTGAAACTGTCCACTTTAAGGACGACTTCTAAATAAATTTGCCTTTAGGTTGATAAATTGCTAATAAGTCACCCATGTTATTTATAGCTTTCACTTTTACCGTTTTTGAAATCAGCGTTTTCTTATAAGCTGACAAGGTGGGTTGAGTTTAATCCTAGGTGCAGGTGCAGTAAGAGCCACTGATGAGAATCAAGATGCTCTGCATCAAAATTCGAAATCGCCGGCGATCTGGCGGCGACCACCAGGGAAAATATCCCCCTTGTCAGTCATTAAGTGCATTTGTGGCTATTGAGTCGTATTGATTTATTTCTAGCACTGCTGGATGCTACTAATTACCCTGTGACTTCGGGTGTACCGTTGGCGATTTTTTTCCCTCTGTCTTCCCTTCTCTGGATCTTTCCTTCTCCTATGTTTCCGACGAAGAGCTCCGCTCGAAACGTTAAACCCTCCTTCTTTCCTTCTTTCCTGAGCGTCCAATAATACTATATTTGTTCCACGTCCTCACGTTGTTGTGTCTTTTGTGCTTTCTTGTTTGGATTAACTTTATATATATATATATATATATATATATATATGTGTGTGTGTGTGTGGTGTGTGTGTGTTTGTGTGTTTGTGTTTGTATATTCTGTATATATATATATATATATATATATATATATATATATATATATATATATATATATATGTGTGTGTGTGTGTGTGTGTGTATGTATGTGTGTGTGTATGTGTGTGTGTTTGTATGTCTGTGTATGTGTACTCTGTATATATATATATATATATATATATAATTTCAACAATCCGAAGCATAATCAGAGGGAGATTAATTATAATTATATGTTCTTATTTTCAGTGTTTCCAAATCCAAACCAAGGAATTTCTGAGCTGATGATAGAAGTGTTGTTTTGACTAATCTTGAAACGTACGTTCTCAAATAACCTTAGCATTTGATTTTTCGATGTCCTTACCCCCAAACTTTTGTGAGTTGAATTAAGCAAACACTATATATGAGAGAGATTTTCTTTAAGTATTAGAAATAGCTTTAAAAAGTTTTTTAGCTGCTATTTCTAATGAGTTCAGTATGCGGCAAAGTAATTTATTTTACTAAGCCCTTTATATAATATATATATATATATATATATATATATATATATATATATATATATATATATATATATATATATATATATATACATGTAAGTGTGTGTGTGTGTGTATGAATATGAGTATGTATGTTTTTTTGCCGTCTTCCCTTTTTGCCAGATATTATAAATTAGTCCTTCCTAAATTTTGTTCCTTTGTTCCCGATGAGCCATTGGCGATTATGGATTATCTATTTATCTATCATCTATCTATCTATCTATCTATCTATCTATCTATCTATCTATCTATCTATCTATCTATCTCTGTCTGTCTGTCTGTCTGTCTGTCTGTCTGTCTAACTACCTACCTACCTACCTATCTATCTCTGTCTCTCTCCCTCTCTCCCTCTCTCTCGGACTAAAGGGTATATGTCGATTAGTGTGTTGAAGTGTCGAGTAGAGCACTGGCACAGCTTGTGCTACCTGGTGTCATCCGCAGTCGGAGTATATTTCCGTTGGATCTACTCCAGGGACTCCGCAATGTTAGTTGAGATAATAATAATTGATTAAGTAACCAGAAGATGGATTTGGTATCAGTCTTTATTTAGTACAATGATCGTTTCGACCCATCTTGCTACTGTCCCTTATTGTTAGGACTCCGTTCAACATGTGTCGCATCCATTTTGCAGTCTGCATCACTCGGGTACATCTACACATAAGTATGGATTTAACCGAGTATAGGCTGTCATGTTGTTATATACTTGTCTAGTTAGGGAATCATATATATATATATGTTTTTATCTTTTACGGTAGTTTTCCAAGGTTTCTCAAGGTTTCTCCCATCTAACTACTAACAAAGCTCAACGTTGCTTAACTTTGGTGATCGGTCAAGAAACATACATATATACATATATCACATATATAATAATTCATATTTGGATATACACTTTGTAGTATGCTGTTTAAAGCCTGTTCGCAGTATTCAGTTACCTGATGTCACAAAATCTCACCTACATGAAAGGTCGAAACGTAGTCGTGAATAAAGAGACTTGTAATTTCCATTTTCTTTCTCTTATGTCTTTATATTCCATATGTAAGTATGTATATATACGATGTACAGTATTATTGAAACCGAAGTTGTACAGATTTCGGAATATATTTGAATACTATATTCCACAAGAATTTTTTAAACATGTAAATAAATGAACTTCAATATATATCTTTTATTTCTTTCATATGTTCCAGCCTAAAGGCCGTGGCTATGCTGGAGCAGCGCCGGTGTAATTAATTTAATTCATAGATAAAGCCTTGATGAGATGTTTCCAACTGAATTAACTAGCATTTGTTTGAATAATGGCATAACTGTTATTCAACTACCATAGTTTGGGTGATTTTCTTATTTTATACCTGATGTTTAGAATACTACATCAAGTTCTCTGGATCAATTATCGATACATATTGTGAAATATAACATGAGAAAAAGACAAACGTAACAAATTAATTTCTGTGTAATTATATATTGCAAGATGGACATATGTCACTTGGCTAAGTAACTTTTTTAGGTAGCTGTGTCTCACTTAGATTGACAGTTACATTCTCTGAATCATTTTAAACTCAGAGTGGCAATAACTATCATCGATATATTTATTAATTAGAGTTATGGTTTTCAGAATAAATGTGGAGACGACAAATAATTTGGATAGAAAAGACAGAAAGTATACGAGCAAAAAAGGCAACGAAATTTTGCTGCTTTTATAAACTTACCTTATTTCTCATTAAAATCTGAAAATACCAACAAAAGAGATGCCTTTTAACAATGAGAAGGTTGTAACATATAAAGTACAAACACAAACACATACACCCATACATATATTTATATAGGAATACACACACATGTACATGCACACACATACATTCACATGTATATACATATCTCAGTCAGAATTTACGATTATGAGTTCGAACAAATAAGCTATTAAGCTCATTGCAAAGGAGTTGAGTATTCCACAGGCGTTGTTATATCTTTATCGATAAATGAATACACTGCAACAGTGTAATAACAATATAATCGAAACAAACAGCAGTAACCACACGTAACGTAACAACAATCTTTTAAGAACCAACAATCCAACGTGCTAGCTCGAATTGTGAACTTTGAATTATCAATACATGACTGTGGAACTAGCACCCTCCGACACGAACTTTTTCTTTATTTGCTACACTGGGCATAACGAAGAGGGGACAGTACAACGACAGACAAAACATAAAGAGTTCGTATTTTCCTTTTTCAAAAATTTCGATTTAAAATAATAAAATTATAAATAAATATTTACACATGTCACATGAAAGTTACCTGGGCTCATAGGCCCAGAGCCGTTGACTGACGTTTCATTTTATTCCGGTTGCATGGCTGCCTAGCCGGCTCCATTTATCCTCAACTTTCTCCCCACATTCTGCCATCTTTTACGGAACGTGCTATGTGTCAGGTATCACTTTTCCAGCCTGATCTTACTTTTAAGGTGGTAGTTAAAGTAATTAACTAGACATTGACTGGAAATAAAGGTACCTATCGCAATCCCTTTCGCGCGTGACTTCCCTACTGTTTCTTTCAGTATGGCTATAATACAGAGTTAAATTTTGGTCCTGTTCTCATTTTGTAAATATCCGGGAATGTATGTCTGCATCTTTGCTTGCAGTAAGCCCTTGAACAAAATTAAAGACTTAAACATGTCCGGGGTCAACTCACTGAATTGAAATTTCTTATACCACTCCGGCATGTGTAACGAAATCTTCATTACCTTTTTGACCAAATTTAAACATTGCCAGCGAATATTAAACAGGGAACTTCTTTCACTGAAAATTTTTGATAAAATATTGTTGCATCAAAACAAATCTCACCTGGCTTCTTTGGTAGAATATAATTACTATATTGTTCGTGTTCGGCAGGGGATAATTTTTCTTAAAAATGTAAACACAATAGACCTAACATAATGATTTGAGATAGAGAAGAGAAACTGTGTACAGCTGTGGAAATCAGCTACCCAACGGATATTGACATAAAAAGAAAATACCTGTACTGAACTATCGAAAATTTGCAGTTATTCTATCCAGATTACATACATACATACATACATACATACATACATACATACAAAAATACCCTGTTGATGTTGTTCCTATGAATGAGCGTTGGATCTAGGTTAGAAACCGGCTCTTTATCTATTGGCAAGAAATCTTGAAATTAAACTGAATAATGACATACATATGTGTATGTATAAGGTTAGAAGGATGTGTGTGTGTGTGTGTGTGTAGGAGTGGATGGATAAACGTTCACTTGGCGATGACATAGTGCCAAGTTCGAATATTAAATGTTGTTCCCTCCATTTCCTTGAGAATGAAGTTCCACTTACTAAGAGAATGATGGAAAAGCCTGTCGTGTTGAAGTGAATGAACGAAATCCTTTCCGGAAGAGAAAGTTATAGTTTTCCCTGATAGGATCAGAAAACTGGAAAAAGGATTGGAGGATCACTGAATATTCAAACTCAAATTTCTGGCTTGAACATCATCTCTTTTTTCTTTTCTGCTCATTAGCACTCATTAGTACAAGTACAATAATTTAGTTCATGAAACGTTTGCTATCGACAATCAATAATATCAAATCCTCCTCCCACTCCTCCTCCTGCTCCTCCTCCTTCTCCTTCTCCTCCTCCTTCTCCTCCTACTTCTCCTCCTCCACCCCTCCTCCTCATCATCGTCATCATCACCTAACTTATGTACGATCTTTCTACTTTGGCTGTCTTAATAAAATAAAATCAACGCAGAACGAAATAATACTCACGTGTACTAAAAACCGAATTAGCAAGGTACCCTCCACAGAATTCCGTAGTATCTCCAGCACATTCTATGTTACAATGATCTCCGCCTAATGGACCATATGTCTCATAAGTGTTGCCACAGTAACATAGCTGACCATGCTAAATTTTAGCGGTTCAAAATATATAATAAGACAATCAATCAATTAAATGGCAAGGTATATACAAATTTCAATGGCATCTGAATTAAGATGTAAATAATGACTTCTAATTTGGTTGAAACTGATAGTTTTGTAAAGTCAATAAAATCTATCCCTACAATTTAACTCTGACTGGTATGTTACTTTATGGATCCTAGGAGAATGGATTTGAAGGCATTTTATCGGACGCTGTACCAAGTTTACTTATCTATCAACGAAACAGAAGATAAATATAACCACCTCATTAAGTGCGATATCTGATAGCGTTTCGTTATACTTGGATGGTAATTAAATTATTAATTTATGAAATACGAAATTAGCACAAGTTCAAATATTTATAAATGAATAAAATGAAGAGATAGACGCAGGAGTGGCTGTGTGGTAAGTAGCTTTCTTACCAACCACATGGTTCCGGATTCATCCCACTGCGTGGCACCTTGAGCAAGTGTCTTCTACTATAGCCTCGGGCCGACCAAAGCTTTGTGAGTGTATTTGGTAGACGGAAACTGAAAGAAGCCCGTTGTATATATATATATATATATATATATGTATGTGTGTGTGTGTGTGTGTGTGTGTGTGTGTGTGTGTGTGTGTGTGTTCGCGTGTCTGTGTTTGTCCCCCAACATCGCTTGACAACCGATGCAGATGTGTTTACGTCCCCGTAACTTAGCGGTCCGGCAAAAGAGACCGATAGAATAAGTACTAGGCTTACAAAGAATAAGTCCTGGGGTCGATTTCTTCGACTAAAGGCAGTGCTCCAGCATGGCCGCAGTCAAATGACTGAAACAAGTAAACTAGTAAAAGAGTAAAAGAGATGATAATAAAGCTGGAATGGTTTGAGCATTTATATTTCAAATATCGGGAGATTGTTTGTAATTTTCAGCCCTTCACTGTGTATGAAGTAAATATCAATAATGTGCTGTAGTTGGCTCAGTTATAACCTTCGCTATTTTCTTATAGCGACATGAATTTTCTTTGAACCTCGTAATAAGAAACATCACATGGCCATGCTTTATCAGACAGAATAAAATTTTCCTCGCCTTAAACTACGTCTCTTTTAAACAATTTTTGGCCGAAAAAAATAGCAAGCTATCGTTAAAACTACAAAGCAAATCACGTTCAGTGGGGTTCACAGACAACTCGATTATGTGTTATTAATGGACTTGACCACATAAATAATGACACTGATTGAGCAGGCTTCAATCGTTGTTTCTAGAATTTTCCTCTGATGGTTTAGTTGGAATACTTGCAATTTGCATAACTATAAAATACTCTTAAACTATTGCTAACAATTTCTTGTAGTTAATGGAGAAATGTCCATCTATATTGTACACACACACACACACACACACACACATCTGTGTGTATACATATACATAGAAGAACATTAGAATATTGAAACATTAAATTGTATTTACTTACCTGCAGACCAGCATATTTTGTGCTTCTTTCTCGACAGTGATTCTGACATTTTTCTATAGTCATTTTATCTTCTCTCCAGTACCGATTTTCTATTGCAGGAGGACGTCCATCTTTAAAGCAGCCAATATATCCTTAAACGCGGAGAAGTGTTTCAATAGAAATAGACAAGTGACAATATAATCACACATCTGATGCAGATTTGAAAAAATTTAATTTCAGAGTGATGTATGTAGAGCTGTTTTTGTACTACTGCTCACATACAAGTAGGCAAATGTATATATACGCAGCAGCAGCAGCAGCAGCAGCAACAACAACAACGATAATAATAATAGAGTGCCCAATAAAGTTTGCCTCCCTGGCATGGCCCAAATCATCAGGAAAGTATCAGATAGTTGAGATGAATAAAGAGCATGGTACCATAGGCTGCAGGTAGCAAGCCCGCTATGCATGCAAGACTCCAGGGGTTCCAAAAACATGAGTTAAAAGAAAGAATAATAATAATAATAATAATAATAATAATAATAATAATAATAATAATAATAATAATAATAATAATAATAATAATGGTTGAAAATCCCAGCAATGGTTGAGAAGCTCAGGACTCAAAGCAGAGACGGAGGGTTTTTTAATTGCAGCACAAGACCAAAGCCTCCCCACCAGAAATTACCAAAAACATGTAATGAAAAGAAATATAACAAGTAACTTCAGAATATGTGGAGATGGACAAGAAACAATAAATCATATTATCTCTGGCTGCCCAGTCCTGGCTAAGAAGGAATATATTCACAGACACCACTGAGTTGGGAGCTACATACACTGGAGGCTATGCCAACATTATGGAATAACAACAGAAAAAAGATGGTATAGGCACACACCAGAAAAGGTCACAGAAAACGAGAAAGCAACCATACTCTGGGATATGCCAATACACACAGATAGAGAAATTAAGGCCAACAGACCAGATATAGTCTGCTTTCTAATTGATGTATCAATACCAGCAGATAACAACGTTTCTCTAAAAGAAATGGAGAAACTTTCAAAATACAAAGACCTGGAAATAGAGGTAACTAGAATGTGGAATCTAAAAACAGAAATAATTCCTATCATAGTAGGCGCATTAGGCATGATAAAAAAATATTCAGACAAATACATAACAAAAATACCAGGACTTACAAACACATATAACATACAGAAAATTGCACTACTGGGCACTGCCCACATCCTACGCAGAACACTTTCAATACAGTAACCATCAGAGCATCACAACAAATCACAGCACATACCCAAGGTACACAGAACTGCGCTCGGTAGTGAAGTGAAAGCACGATGAAAATAAAACTACTGAATGATAATAACAATAAATTCTTCTATTAGCCTCAAGGGTTCACATACAAAACATTAAATGGCATACAACATTATAAAAGATAAAAACAGGACGATACACTGGGTTTTCCACGTGTAAACAATATAAATAGCAATTAAAAATTAAACTAATAAAAACTCCCAATAGGGTGGCTAATCAACAGGGTAAGAGCCCTTCTTTAATTCCCTTTTTAAAGGTGCACGCTCAGAATTGGTCCTTTCACACGGGTCATATATTTACCTTTCAACAAACTTACTACAAGGCAACACCTCCCTCTCCACCCTCAACTTTATTTTTCAAGCGAAACTTGTAAAAGTTGATGAGGGCTTGGCCGAAGAGGAAAGTGTCTGTCTTTAGCCCTTTCAAACAGAACTGGATGTGAGAAAAAGAGAATTAGACCAAAGCAAGACATAGGAATCAATGAACTAGATGCGATATAACGCATACAAACGAAAGAAAAAAATAAAAAAAGAATACTATAGACGAGTTAGATCAATACTGAAAACAGAGCTCAATGCTAAAAACAAGATAATAGGTATTAACACTTTAGCCGTCCCACTTATAAGTTACAGCAACAATATCTTTAGCTGGACATTAAATAAACTAACAAAAATAGACAGGAAAACAGAAAAAATAATGACAGTATCTAGGATGCACCACCCAAAATCTGACATAGAAAGGTTATATATACAATGTATGGAAGGTAGTAGAGGCTAGAAAACTATTACAAAATAACCACCTTACGATTACAAAATACCTACATTAGAAGCAAGGAAAACTAATACAAACAGCCACAAAACACGAACAAAACAGAAAACTGTTTTCGGTCGTTAAGGAAGCTTAAAAATATAAAAAAAAAAAGAGTCATAGTACCTGACAACTATGAAGAAATAAAGAATATTGAAAGCACGCTATAAAAATAAAACTACTGAATAATAATAATAATAATAATAATAATAATAATAATAATAATAATAATAATAATAATAATAATAATGATGGTGATGATGATGATGATGATGAAGATGATGATGATGTTGATGATGATGATGATAATGATAATAATAATAATAATAATAATGATAATGATGGTGATGATGATGATGATGATGATGATGTCATTTTTCGTATAAATCTTTATAAATCATCCAAAACAAGGAGATGATTTATCTGATCACATCTTTTCCCCAGACCGGAAGCTATTTTAACTTTTCGCAATATCAAACTGAGCGGTATCATGGCCAATACAAACAGCAATTGAGTTAAGCAATCACTTTGAAATATTCCACGTCTGATGTTCACTTTTCTAAGTTTGTTTCCTCTAATCAAAATTTGTCTGCCCTACACTGACACGCGATAAAAAACGCATACAATGGCTCGTAGACGGAGATGGAGAGATATACAATAAAACACATTATTGTCAATAAGTGATACACAGCAACATGTGCAAAGTAACGTCAACAACTTTTGATTAGTAACATGTTCCCACAGGCATTTGGTGGCATAGAGACGAAAGAATAAAACAACAAAACCGGAAAAACATATATTTACAAGAGCGACGATGCTTTCAAGTATTTGCTTACCATCTTTCATTGGTTGTTTTACTGCAAAAAAAGAAGAGAATAGTATATATATATATATATATGTATGTATGTATGTGTGTGTGTGTGTATGTATGTGTGTGTGTGTGTACGATACACACACATACAAATACTTATTATTATCTATACATACAACAACAGTAAAAATTAACTCATCAAAGGATACAATACGTGTTTAACATTTCTGTATGAATGTTTTCAATTTATTCAAAATGTTGCTGGTGGTGACTTATTCAAATATTATTGAGTTTGAAAAAGTCACCAGCGGCAAAATTTCTAAGTAGCCGTCAACATTATCTATCTATCTATCTATCTATCTATCTATCTATCTATCTATCTATCTATCTATCTATCTATCTATCTATCTATCTATCTATCTATCTATCTATCAGTCTGTCTGTCTGCCTGCCTGCCTACCTGTCTGTCTGTCTGTCTGTCTGTCTATCCATTTATAACACACGCTCACGCGTGCGCGCGATACAATGTGCTGGAATATAAGTAGCTTGTCTGGTTTTTTAGTTTTGCATCTCTTGATGTCTGGTTTGCAGAATTTTCGGAACTCTATAGTTCCAA
This sequence comes from Octopus sinensis, assembly GCF_006345805.1. NCBI lineage: Eukaryota > Metazoa > Mollusca > Cephalopoda > Octopoda > Octopodidae > Octopus > Octopus sinensis. The sequence continues at coordinate 19,213,648 of NC_043009.1, read as the reverse complement.
TGAGTTCTGTTAACTTTCTCCTAAAGTTCTCCAGTAGTGAGTTTCGGGTAGGTTTTTGTAAGTGCATAGGTCATACACATTGGGGCTTGTTGGGATTTCAGATCGGTTTGCTTTTTTCCTATCCATGGAGGAATTCCTACCATTCATCTAATACATTAGGTCTCTTGTTTTCTGTAGCATCATTATTTTATTATTTGCATTATTTACATTTGATGGATGTTTGTCCTCATCTTGTTAGTTGTTAACACAACGTTTCGGCTGATGTACCCTCCCGCCTTCATCATATATCTTGGGGAAAGTTTGAACCTAGGTTCTCATTCCTAAGGTACTTTTCGATATTATTATTATTATTATTATTATTATTATTATTATTATTATTGTTATTATTTTTCTTCTTCTTTCAAATTTGTCTCCATTTCTTGCCGAGTGTCTTCCCGACTCCTAGGGCAAAGAAACTCATAGTATACATTGGTAGGCCATTAAACCAAACTCAGTAGTTCGTTCATTTTTTTTTAAGTTAAATTAAAATACATGAGCAGCAACAGTTCTCACATTGACAATGCTCTTCTCAATACGTGTGATGTACCAGTTAAGACAATCTTTTGCACTTCTTGCAGGGATGGTAAGCCAGGAATCATTCTCATATAATTTTCGGTTCCCTTCTTGATCATTCCTAGTGCTCCTACGATCACTGGTATTGTAACCGCCTTGAGATGCCACATTTTCTCAATTTCAATGAGTAGGTCTTTATATTTTCTGAGCTTGTCAAACTCTTTCGCTGAGATATTATGATCACAGGGGATGCTCATGTCGATCAATAAGCAAACTTTATTGTTTTGGTCTTTCACAACAATATCTGGTTTATTGGCCTTGATGGTTCGGTCTGTATGTACTGGAAAGTCCCACAGAATGGTTACATTTTCTCCTTCAGTTACAGCCTCAGGGTGGTGATTATACCACTTGTCGGCAGTTTTGATATTGTAATGCCGACTAATTAGCCAGTGGAGATATTGGCCAACTCTGTCATGTCTTAATTTATACTCCACTGGTGCTAAGACTTTACATCCAGAGATTAGGTGGTCCACTGTTTCAATCATGTCGTTGCAGAATCGGCATTTTGGGTCTGCTCCATTTTTCATCACATTGGCCTGGTAGTTCCGGGTTAATAGGCTTTGATCTTGAGCAGCCAGGATGAAACCTTCGCTCTCTGCTTTTAGCCCTGAGCTCCGTAGCCACTGATGGGTTTGCTTCTGGTCAACATCAGCTTGTTTGCTGCGGGTCACATATTTGCCGTGCAGAGGTTTCTCCTCCCACCTATCAGCCAATTGCTCGTGCGCTTTTTTCATTGCCATCATTTTCACCTTCTTTGCAACAATAGTTGCCGTACTTCCCTCGGGTTGTTCAGTTTGGGTATCCTGCACGAGATCAGTAGCAAATTTTTTGCTTTCCTTTATTATAGAATGAAGCTTCTTTCGTCTCTCGTGATTTTCCACGAGCTTTAGCATCCAGTCATTCGATATTTCGAGATATTTGGCCAGTCCAATTGTGGTTGTTTTGTAAGCTAGTTCAAATTGGATCAGGCCTCGACCTCCTTGGGCTCTGGGAAGGTAAAGGCGATCTACGTCTGCCTTTGGGTGGTGCATCCTATTACAACTCAGCAGCTTGCGTATTTTCCTATCTATATTCTTTACTTCACTCATATTCCAGTTCAACACATTGTAGCTATAAGTAACAACTGGAACTGCTAAGGAATTTATAGCTAACACCTTGTTACGTGCATTTAGTTCAGATTTCAGGACTGCACGAACTCTCCTATAACATTCCTTCCTGCTTTTCTCTTTCATGCTTGCATGCTGAATACCAGAGCCTTCATTTATCCCTAAATATTTGTATGTTTGTTCTTGTTATTATTATTATTATTATTATTATTATTATTATTATTATTATTATTATTATTATTATTATTATTATTATTATTATTATTATTATTATTATTATTATTATTATTATTATTACTGCCTTTGCACAGCTTCTAACGCTGGAGATGTATTACAGTGTCAGCTGTTCACTACCAGTAAACTAAGGTAACACCTCTTATTTTTCGAGCACCTTCCGGAGTATTCGAGCGGTTCCAAGCAGTGCTGTTTTCTGCAAGTGCTCCACCCTTATTGAAGTCCCTGTTTGTTCCACGTACTTCTCGAGATTTTTGCTCACTGTTCCCAGAGCTCCGAAAATTATTGGTACTACTGCTACGTATTTCATCGACCCCAACTGCTCTCGACTTTTCTTTCTTCCTTATCGCATACCTTGCTGTGAGCTGTGGCTCGTGTAATATACTAACTGGCTTTGATATCGACTCTTCCAATGACTGTGATATCTAGAGGAATGGTATGTACAATTACAAACAACTCTAGCATTGTTGCATGGTTTTACATCTGAAGATTTAAATTTTCAGAAGAAGCAAATTTTAAACTGACTGTCTTGGAGAATATAAATATTTAGTTAGAAATACTTACTTGAAAGATAAAGCGAGATGGCAGATAGACCTCCACAGAACTCTTCTTTATTACCAGGACATCCATAAAAACATTTGTCTCCACCAACCTCACTATTTTTGTTGTAACTGTTTCCGCACTTACAATATCTGCCACCCTAAAGTGCGACAAGAAGTGCTTTTTCTCAGGAATTATAAGAAAAACAACACAAGCAAAAAGAACTAAAAGAACAATATGCATTTTTATATTTTGCTTATATCTCAATATTTAAATTTTAAGATAAGTAAATGAAAATGCGTTAGTAGATATAAACACACGCTGGTCTTTAGGCCTGGATCATTGGGAATTTATTTCTGCTCCAATATTGTCGCCATATTTACTAGAAATATTTTGAGCGTCACATGTCAGACATGTTTATGATAAAGATTGGGTTGACATACAGTCGAAGATGTGGTTGACATTTGGGAAAATTTTCTGATATAGAGTACAATTTCTACAAATGGCCTGTTTTTGTTTTTCTTTTGATATGTTGTTACAAATAACAAAAGACACAGTTATAATAACTATATAGTCAAAATATAACTATATAGTCTTTTACACCTACTAGATTTAAACTTACTTTTCCCCAAAAGTACATTTTTATAAACATCCCATTGACTTACAGAAGAACTTCTCTGTGGATTATTTTTCTGCATGTGAATAAAATTTTCGTGTAGTATGAAGCTGCACTTTGTACATAGATTGTTCTTGATTTTAGTTCGCTCAAGATTTTTTGCTGTTGCTCAGCTAGATCAACAATTGTGGGTAAGAATCGGATAATAGTTTTAATGTCAGTCAATCTATTTCATTGATTAATAGAGAAAAGTTGGGACTCTTGATTAAAAATAATTAATTCGACATTACTAACCTGCACACCAGCAAAAACATTCTTCCACTTGCCACATACTTTTCTACACTTTTCAATAGTCATATCTGACGTGGTCCATGGCTTGCTCGCCAGAGCTCTTGCCGATTTTGTATCAATAAAACAGCCCAGATAACCTGTTAGATTTATTAAATACTCAGCTTTATATACAATTTGGATATCGTCATAAATTTAAAACCCTTATATAATCATTCAGAAATTCACCGCACTAGAAAATATATAATTAATATATATAATGTATCATAGTATTATTTATGTATGTATTGATGTATAAATGCGCCTACATATATGAGTGTATGTATAAAACAACAACAATAACAACAATAATGATGATAAATGCCCTGATGCAGTACAAAACAGTGCCTCTCATGGCTTCTCATCTTAACTGACTGCAAGTATTATCATGTACATTGTTTTGTTTTGGTATGAAAGATGGGCGACAGTAAATATTCTGCTCAATATCAAAGATTTGCTTCTCAGTTGTTTGACCATAACCAGTTAAGTCCCTTAGCGGCTGATGATATGTGCATCTCTGCTCAGTGAGGGAGCACCATAGCCGTGTGTTGAGAGGAATTCTTTGTGGTATTGATAATTCACTTCTGGAAACATGGGTATTTTGTTCAACATCATTAAACAACCCTTATTCAGAGACATTTTGAGCGAGATGGGCTACTCGACCTGAAGAAAATCCTAACTGGGCCCCCACCTGCAAGGTTATGCGCTGTTTATCTTGATATGAGATCACCATGTCTTACACATATGGTTGTGATGCATATGCATCGTGTACCCTTATCAGACGGATAGTCATGATGGGTATACTGGGCTTCGTATATTTGTACCCCAGTGTCACTTTGATGATAAGCACTTATCTCTGACCCAATAATGATAATAATAATAATAATAATTGTTAAATAGTACGACTTTTCTTCAAAGCCCATTTGGGAACTAAACTTAGTTTGTGCAAAGTCGGTACACAGCGTCCATTTTTGCACACCTTTAATTTGTCATCCACCACACCATTTTACTCTGTACATGAACTGTTTCACCCGGCGACTCATATACTCCTTATGATGTTAAATTTATCTCATATATAAATATTTAGACATATAATTCTTAAACCGTCATATGTAGCCACCTATTCTCTCTTTCTGCTCAACCTATATTTCCTATTCTCACACCTACTTCATCTCTTGTTAGTTCTTGCTCTAGATATTGTATTAAATGGAGGAAAATGTGATTCATTGCAATTCAATGAATAAACTATGTGCCAAAGCTCTATGCTAGCTAGCAAGGGTTTGCACAGATCTTCTTTTCAGGTGATGACGAAAGTTCTACAACTGTCTTCCCACCATCACTCCCAAGTACTCAATCTCAGGACCGCTACTATTAATGTTGGCACAATGAAACGAGGATTAGGGAGCTTATTGAAATGTTAGAGCGATGCCATGTTGATGTGTTGGTGTGCAAGAAGTAAGATGGAGGGGAGCCTCAAGTAGATTCCTCACGGGTAAGAGACAGAGATTAAAATTTTTCTGGGTAGGTAGGAAGGATGGGGTGGGTGATGTAGGCATACTGTTAGCAGAAAAGTGGGTAGATAAGGTAATTGAGACATTCAGAGTATGTGATAAGGTAATTAAGATGAGACTTATCATAGATTAATTAACAGTTACATTTATCTTTGCATATGCTCCTCAGTCTGGGCTGGCTGATGAGAAGAAGGACCAATAGTATGAAGTCCTTTTGTAGACTACCTCAATGACAAATGACAGTGATTTTGTTATTGTAGCTGGTGACTTCAATGGACATGTTGGACAGCATCTCCATGGATTCCAGGGAGTGCGTGGTGGCTATGGCTTTGGATCCAGAAGTGAGGAGGGAACAAAACTGCTGGAGTTATGTGATGCAAATCATCTTATGGTCTTTAACACTAACTTCAGAAAACCAGCCAGCCAGCCAGCCACCTAATAACTTATCAGGATGGTGAGCACTTAAGCCAGATTAACCACCTCCTCACCAGGCAACGAGAGAGATGGATGCATACAATGCAAAATCTTTCCCAGGTAAAGAGTATACAATCCAACACAGGTTACTAGTTAGTGACTTCAGAATTAGAGCTAGAAAGACTCAGAGAAATAAACCAAACTCGAAAAGAAAATTATGAAAGCTCAAAGACCCAGCAAACAGACACAAGTTTAGAGATTTCCTAATGGAAGTTTCTGACAAAAAAGAGGAAGAGTTGGGGACATATAGCTTAGAGGACAATTGCAAGTTCCTGCGGGACAATATACCGAGAACTACAGACGAAATCTGTGGTTGGTGCTGAGTCCCAGCTAGACCAAGGGTGACATGGTGGTGGAACAAGGAGGTAGAAAGTGCTATAAAAGCAAAGTGAAAGACCTGGAAAGACTGGAAAAATGGTGGGAGCAAAGAATTATATCAGGTAGTCAGAAGGACAGCGAGGCGATAAGTTTACATAGTAAAAGGAATAGCAGAAGGTAAGAGATTTGTAAATGTTGTACAGCGTGAGGATCAGGGATTTGAGGTGTTTAGGATTGCAAAGCAGGTATCAGAGAGAATAGAGATGCGGTGGGTGAGAAATGTGTGCGAATGGATAATGATATGCTTGCACTTAGTGACTCAGAAGAAAGATGTATGGAAGTGTCACTATTAAAGGTTACTAAATGTGGAAAATGAATGGGAGAAGGCAAGTCTACCAAATATTAAACCAATTGAGGGACCAGCCATCAGAGTTGATAGCTGCATAATAGGTAAGGCAATTAAGGATATGAAGACAGGGAAAGCCCTTGGGCCATCAGGAATCACTGCCGAGATTATTAAAATTTCCGTTGGTGTATGATACAGCTTAGTCACCAGTATAGTTAATCAAGTTATTTAGGAAGGCACCTTCCTCAATGACTGGTGTAGTAGTATTATAGTTAGCTGCTACAAGGTCAAAGGTGATGCCTAAGATAGAAACAACTACTGAGGTATCAAACTGCTAGATCAGTCATAAAAGTTACTGAGAGGGTTATAGCTCAATTGATGAGGAATAGAATTAAACTAGATGAGATGCAGTTAGATTTCGTACCTGGGAAAAGTTCCACAGATGTTAACTTCCAAGTGAGACAGCTGCAGAAAAAGTATTTGGCCAAAAGTAAGCCATTGTACTTAGCCTTCATCGACGTGGAGAAAGCTTTCGACTGAGTTTCCTGCTGTTATCTGGTGGTCTCTAAGGAAGTTAGGAGTAGAGGAGTGGATTATTAGAGCTGTACAAGCCATGTACAGTGGTGCTGTCAGTAAGGTGAAAGTTAGCTATAAATAGTGATGAATTTAGCGTATAAGTAGGGGTTCATCAAGATTCACAGTTCTCAGCTCACTCTTATTCATTATAGTCCTCCAGGCCATAACAGAGGAATTCAAAACTGGATGCTTATGAGAATTGCTATATGCGGATAACCTTACTCTTATTGCTGAATCTTTTGCAGAATTCGAAAAGAAATCTCAGTATGTTGGGCCTCATGGAGGAAATGACAATGGACCGAGATGTTTGACAATATGAGGTTCTTGAGAAGACTCGCCCACATCAGCGAAACTGAGTTCTAGAAGTGCTATGTGTTCCACCCACACGTAACAAGAAAACTTCTCACACAAACCCTAACCCCAACAAACCAAACTACAACTCTTCTCTTCCTCACATTTCCTCCTTCATGCACTATTCTCACCTCCCACTCCCCAATCCTGTCCTCACGGCTCTGTTTCCCTGTATCATTGCTATCCAGTAGACCCCCCACTCTATATACCCATTTCCCTCCCCACTCTCTAATCACGCTTCTTTGGTAATGTCCTGCCACTTATATTATGACGTTTGAACCTCATTTATGTGCCCTGGCACTTGCCACCATCTATATCTTCTTTCACTCAACCATCCCATTTATATTCTGATATCCGTCCCTTGTGAGTATGCCTGACACTTTGCCACCATCTCTATCCTGCCACTTTCTCTCTCTCTCTCTCTGTCTCTCTCCAGCCGGGCAGCCTTGTACTCATCTGTTTGTGTCTCTCTGTCTCACTATAACCTTTCATCATCTGACACAAGATCCCCTCCTCCAATGCCCCCTCCCATCTCAAAAGATTTTTTTTGTCTTGCAAGTTACTTGGTGACCCAGTCAGTTCTTGTGCCACTTAAAAAGCATCCAGTTCACACTGTAAAGTGGTTGGCGCTTGGAAGGGCATCCGGCTGTAAAAACCTTGCCAAAACTGACCTCGCTTGTGCTTGTACTACGTAAAATGCACAAAGTCCACTCTGCTGTGTGGTTGGTGTTTGGAAGGGCATCCAGCTGTAAAAATCCTGCCAAAACAGACACAGAAATCTGGTGCAGGCTTCTGCCTGACCAGCTCCTGTCGAAGCATTCTACTCATGCCTGCATGGAAGGCTGACGTTGAACGATGCTTTATATACCTACACCCACCCACACAGACATACACACTCGCATGATGTTAATAATCTACACAGTTTTGTACATACATATACACCCACACGCATACATTGTTGGATCTCATTTTGTAAAAGAAGATTATAATACAAACAATAATTGAACTTGGAGGAATGGAAAGTAATGTATTTTCTAATACAATTTAAACAGTGAAGTGCAGCAGTGAATGCAGTGTTGATGTATCATACGTGTATGACTCTCCATTACGTCGGCTTTTGCATTGTTTGATAGAAATTAAACGAATGCATCACTGAATTACGTGTTGAATCTAGAAAGACAATTTAAATATATAAAAACTGTTTACATCTATTATTCAAAGCAGTAGCAATCAAAACATTAAGATGTTTTCAAAATATAACTTCACTTACCCGTTTGTTTTGAAAATTTCCCTAAAAATACAAAACGTGTCATGATTACATATGTGAAGTTTGAAGAAAGCCTTTTTGTACAATTAAAGGTACATGCTGACATCGACAGAAAGAAAGAAAAACGTTTTTTATTGCATTACCAAATTTGCTGCAGCTCTTTCAAAGCCAATTATGGACTTCATATGCATATGCGTTTTTTCAAATACAGTTGTCTATATTTATTAAACGTGAATTGTGATACAAAGCAAAAAAGAAAAATGTGCAAATTGCCCTTACATTTTTGAGCTAAAATTACATTTTTTAAAAATTTCTCACCAGTCAATTAACGAATATAATTTTTTTAAATACATAGATGATAAATATATTTAAGAAATGAATAGTCTAATTTAAAAAAAAAATTCCTTTGAATTTAGAACAAATACTTTCAAAACCTATCACAAAATTCACAAATGTTCGTGATAAAATACTTTTCATAGTTATAAAATAAATTGATAGCCCATTTTAGATTTTATTATTTTCTATTGTTAGCTATTAAACATAGCATAAAGTCCGATGAGTTCATGTCCTTATATGTGCGTGATTTTTCAGATTATTTTCATGGAGTTTTTTAACAGATTCTTTCTATCTAGTAGTATATAGGTTCTTCATTTATATATGCAACCTGTAACGCATACTTTTCTCATAGCAGCACAAACAGCGGCCATTCTTTGTGTGACATTATTCTTAATAATGTTCAAATTTCTTCCCATTACTATTAAAGGCAACCGAAATTGTTGTAGCCAATTGCCTTTAAATAATACCATGCTTTGTAAAACACACAAAACATTTTCAATTCAAAATATTGGGAAATTACTCTTCATCCGCTACTCCATTACGAATAATAATAGTTCTTTAAAAATGCTTACAACTAGTGATAAAAGGATTTCTTAAATCAACTAACATGAATCTGTTTCATTCAAAGCTGCCCATGCCACAATATTATTATGGCAATAAATAGACAGTTATTAAATAATTTGACCAAAAGTAATAAAAAAAAAATTACCTGCTTTGTAAACAGAATTTGTTAGATAACCTCCACAGAAATCTTCTTTGTTGCGTGGACAGCTTGAATAACACAGGTCTTCAGCAGCAGCACCATATTTGTCATAACTGTTTCCACAGAAGCAGAGGGCACCGTGCTAATTAAAAAGAAATGCTAATTAAAAAGAAATGCTAATTAAAAAGAAATGCTAATTAAAAAGAAATGCTAATTAAAAAGAAATGCTAATTAAAAAGAAATGCTAATTAAAAAGAAATGCTAATTAAAAAGAAATGCTCTTTTAGCAAAGTTGACGTTGCTAACATTCTTTTCTACTCTTGGCAAAAGGCTCGAACTTTTTAGCGAGCGGGGCAGCCGATTAGATCGACCCCGAAAGGATGAAAGGCAAAGTCGACCTCGACGGAATTTGAAATCAGAACGTAATGGCAGACGAAATTTGGCTACGCATTTCGCCCGGCGTGCTAACGATTCTGCCAGCTCGCCACCTTTGATGTTGCTAATATTGCAACTTAAACAATTTTCTTCTTTTTAGTTTGTTGAGTCACAACCCCAAAGATGTGTATCGACTATTAATCCATGAGTGACACAGATAGATTTTAGTTAGACCTAGTTTGAGGAGATTTATAAATTGTAAAGATAATTCTCTGAGAGGATTGTCATTATATTTGAATATTAAAACTTGTTGCTGAAAAATTGCTCGTAATAAATTGCAGCTGTGCTGTGTTGATGTAAAACACATTCATTTCCCAAAATATATTCGCAATTAGACATTCCTAAAAACCATGTGAAGGTCTGAACATATATATATATATAAATTATAACAATAAGGTTTTGCAACAAGTTGCTTGACCACATACCGAAAATCTTAGAAATAGCAGCCAAAGAACTACTATTTCCTTTTTCTACACAAATATGTCTCCACAGACAACAATATTTGTAACTCACACATGGCAAAAAAGAAGAAAAATAATGAAATCAAACAGTCTTCGATTAATTATGGACGCACGTTTCTGAATTACAATCATAAGATTCATTTCCTTCATCAACATAATATTCCGATAAATAAATCTGGAAATGCTAAGAAGACTTACTCCTTATATTTCTGACCAAGCGTCATCAGAACATATAAAAGCTAATCAGCATATCCATTCACTCGTCTATATAAATGTGGATATGCTGATTAGTTTTTATATGTTCTGATGACGCTTGGTCAGAAATATAAGGAGTAAGTCTTCTTAGCATTTCCAGATTTATTTATCGAAATATTATTTTGATGAAGGAAATGAATCTTATGATTCTAATCCAAAAACGTGCGTCCATAATTTATTAAAACCAAAAAGGATAAGACATCTATGCTTGAAGCAAATTTAGCAATGTTTATTCGTTGCCACTCATCATTTGATAGGTGTGATCACTTAATAGAATTATGTAAGAATTATATGTCTGATAGTGAATGATATTATGTCCAAAGTGAAGTTGCCTCATAGAAAATGTGTAAATTTTGATGGAGATTTGATTTCATTTCTGATATAGGAGATAGAAAATTTAGCCTGCTATTAAATGAATCCAATGATATATCGATAAACAAGTTGTTAAAAATTGTTTTCATATATTATAGTGACACTCACAAAAAAGTTGTACATACATGTCTGATTATGATATCTTTAGAAACGTGATGCAGATGGCATTGTAGATGCCTTAAACATTGAATTAGCGAAAAAGAAATTAGATATAAAAAAATTACTGGCTATAGGAACCGACAATGCTAGAGTAATTATAGAAGTCAACATACAGGATACTCCATTATAATTTTGGTGCCTCAACTTAAGTACCTAATTCAACTGAATCTTAATCATTTCTTATATATATATATATATATATATATATATATATATACATATATACGACGGGCTTCTTTCAGTTTTCATCTACCAAATCCACCCACAAGGCTTTGGTTTACCCAGGGCTATAGTAGAAGACACTTGTCCAAGATACCACGCAGTGGGACTGAACCTGGAACCATGTGGTTGGGAAGCAAGCTTCTTACCACACAGCCACGCCTGCGCTTATCTGTCTGTCTGTCTGTCTGTCTATCTATCTATCTGTCTATCTATCTATCTGTCTGTCTATCTTGAGCGTCGCGTCTTGTCCCGACCCTACCATCACCAAACTGGAACGCATACTCTTCCACTTTTTGTGGAAGGGAAGCGTTCCGATGTTTAGGCAATCCATTTGCTGTCAAGACCCGCTAAATGGAGGGCTAGGCAATCCGTGCTTGATGATGCGCAGACATGCGCTGAGACTTCGAAATCTCCGGCGCTTCATAGGCGACGGTGAACAGGTGTGGGCGCCGTTTGTACAGCGCGCTTTCCCGCAGCTCGTCCCTTTGGTCGAAATGCAGTCGTGGATCAAACAGAGACCGAGGCTTGGCGAATGGAACTGCGAGTGCCGTCTTGCTCTCAAGCAACTCTGCCGTCGGGACCAAACTTTCGCGACTTCAACTATACAAAGGCGTTCTATAGAGGATTAGCGGAGGGGAGGTACGACGACATTCTCGGGCAGAATCTGGGCGTCTACGAGGAACACCGGGAAGGCAAAGCAGTCTTCATCGTACTGGTGGCTATGGCGAAAGGTTTAGAAACAAACACATACCTCTCTGGCCAATCGCTCATCAACTTTTTCAAGTACTACTTGAAAAGGAAAGTGAGAATAGAGAGGCAAGTTTTGTCTCATTAAAGTTACTTTGAGCATCACCATGTAAATCGAAGAGAGAAAGAGAGAGAGAGAGAGAGAGCACTTTGCTTTCATGTGTTTATTCTCCCCCTGCTTGAGATTACCGTGGTCTTTTCCCTAGGCTTTTCTTTCACGGATAAACCTAATCTTGCTTTTTAAACTTTAATATTTTTTTTGTGATACACGATCACTTTTGATCATTTTTTCCCCTTTTCCTCACAATCCCTTTTGATTGGAATTTTATTTTTTCCCCTTTTTTTCCGAAAAGAAAAGCCCTACATTGTATTTTGTCCTCTCTGTGTTCGGCCCTGTGTGGCTAATAAAGAAACTTATCTCTCTCACTCTATCTCTCTCTCTCTCTCTCTCTCTCTCTCTCTCTCTCTCTCTCTCTCTCTATATATATATATATATATATATATATATATATATATAACTTGTGCGTGGACACAATATAGAAAGCAAGTTCAATCTGTAGTCTCGGGGGGGGGGGGGGCAAAAACGTAACAAATATTTGGCTACGTATGGGCATGATCCGAAAAGTTCAGTCCTTGAATTCAGGCATGTAGCAGGGTCTAGGCTGCTTTTCCAGATGAGCCATCTTTCCATATCACATAGACCGCATTTTCCACTGCCGTTGGTGTAGGGCTTACACTTGGCTAAAATCTTCCAATGGATGTTGTAACTGACACATTTATGTTTTAATTATCATATATGACTGGATAATTTGGTCGTTTTCATTTTGTCCCTGTGCTTAAAGCTCATGGTGTGATTATTGAACCGGGCCTTGAAATTACCCTGTGTAAGGCCCACGTATTTCTTCGTCGAAACCGTGTCTTTAGTAGGTATAGAGTCCACGGTAACTTCGTAGATGATGGTCTCGGACATGAAAGCTCCATTTAGCGGGCACAAAGCACACATTTTTATCCCTGCATGAACAGCTGGTTTCGTATTGTGGTGTTTGTGTGTTGTGTGCGATTATATTTTTAAAATTGATAGTTGAGCTGAAACTAATTTTTAAGTTATGTCTATTGAAGAGCTTCCTGTAAGTATGGTTGACTGGAAAATGTCTATCTATCAGTACTAAGAAATACTTGCCTATATTGAAGGTTTCCCCCGAGACTACAGATATAACTTGCTTTCTATATTGTGTCCACGCACAAGTTTTTATCTCATTATACCTTTTACTTATATTTCATATATATATTTTTTATTTTATTTATATTTTTTATACATATATTTCTTACATATTTATAGAGATTTTGGTTTATAGGTTTATTGCTTATATATTTTTTACACATAATTTTTTCTGTATTCTACCTTCCACCTTGCATTTTTCCCTTTGCGTGTATAGACATGTATATGGAATCCTTTGTGCGCGCATGTGAATGTGTGCGGGTATGTGTGTATATATATGTGTGCATGTGTGCGTGCATGCGAGTACGTGCGTATATAGACGTATTTTTACTCAGTGTTTTTACACATTTTCCTGTATTTTTGCCCTTAGCCGGGTCTTTTTGTGTTAGACGTATGTATAATCCTTTTTGTGCGGGCGTGTGTGTGTGTGCGTATATAGACGTGTGCGGGTATGTGCGTATATGGGCGTGTGTGTATGCGTGCATAAGGGTATGTGCGTATATAGTCGTGGTTTACTCTTTGTATACTCCCTTATGTCTTTTTTCTGTATTGTTACTCTTAACCCTGTTTTTTCTTGCGCTTGTGCGTATGTAGACGTGTGTATGAACCTTTACGGTGCGCGCGTGTTTGTGTGTGGGTGTATATGTATATGTATATACATTTGGCGAAGGATGCAAGTGAGGATGTGTACGTTTTCAAGTGAGGGTGGATGAATGTATGCGCACGCACGTGGGAGTGCGGGCGCACACCTGTAGGTATGAACAGGCGCGCTTACGCGAATACTATGAACTTTTAACCCCCTTACTTAGTGGTCATTCGAATAGCTCTTTTGTCTTAATAACGGTCAATCACACAGTAATTTCCCTTTGTATAACGGTCATTTTTCATAGCGTTTTTCCGATGGCCGGATAACTGAAGAGATGGCAGCGTGGATTTCCACCTCGGCATCCGAAACTCGTAGTTTTATCATGGATACTGAATAATTGTCACATATTACATTTAGCCCCCGCCCCATATTAAAGAAATGAGAAATATGGATGGTATTATTGTACAATCAGATAAAACTAGGAATCTCTATAAATTGGATGTTAAATTGTATGATAACCTTTTAGAGATAGAAATAATTAAAAAATATAAAATTGTTCCAGATAGTAAACTTTATAATATTAATAAGGCCTTTAAATTAGTAATGATAAACTATGAATTGGATAATAAAACTGAACCTTATGTACCTATGCACCCTAGAATTACTCTGAAAGACCATAAAGATAATTTTTATTCAGACCCTAAAGTTAGATTAATTTGTCCATGTAAATCTGACCTTGGTAAATTGAGTAAACTTATTTTAGATAAATATATTAATAAATTAAATAAACTTAATTACTTAAAATTATGGTTTAGTAATGATAATACTTTGAATTGGTTTAATAACATTAAAGATAAAAATCGATATAAATTTATTCAAATAGATATAGATAATTACTATTCTTCTATTAATGAAATTGTGTTTAATAAGGCCCTTATTTTTGCAATGAATAAAGTGGGAATGACATTTGAAGAAGTTAATGTAATTAAAATGGCTAGGAAATCGCTTATTAAATATAAAAATAAATTATGGGCTAGGAAAGATACTAGGGACTTTTTTGATATACCTATGGGAGCACCTGATTCTGCACAAGCTACGGATTTAGTAGGTATTTATCTTTTATCTGAACTCCAATTAGAAAATTTAAAAATAGAGGGTGGTTTATATAGGGATGACCTTCTACTAATTACTAAGAATTGCACTAATAGGAACCTAGAAGTATATAAGAAAAAACTTTATAGTTTCTTTAAAAGATATGGTTTAAGTATTACTATATATAATGAGAATTTTAATGTTAATTATTTAGATGTTAATTTTAATCTAATTACAGGTAAAACACAACCATATCATAAACTTAATGAGAACCTAATGATATATAAATGTTAAGAGTAATCACCCACCATCAATTAAAAAATCGTTGATTAATAATATAGGTAAACGTATATCATTACTTTCTTATGATTTAGAGATTTTTAATAAACATGCTCCTTATTACAATGAGGCCCTTAGAGAGGCAGGTTATAATAGTAATATTAAATTTTTTATTAAAAATAAAGATATAACTATTAATATTAGAGATAAAAATATTAATAATAATTATAATAATTTTGTGATAATCTTAGAAATTATAAAAATAAAAATAATATAAATAAAAATAAGAATAAAAATAAAATTAATAACTTTAATAATTCTTTAAATGTTAATTATAAATTTAAAGCTAATAATAATAATAATAATATGATAAAGAATTATAATAATAATAATAATAATAATAATAATAATGACAGTATTAATAATAATAAGAAGGAAAATAAGAATAAAATTTGGTTAATAGTTCCTTATGGTGCTCAAGTTAAAACGAACATTATTAAAGAGATTTTAGATATTATTGAACTATTTATTCGAGATAATCGTAAATATAAAAACATTTTCTCTAGTAATAATTTTGGAGTAGGTTATTCCACCACTAATAGTGTAGGTAACATTATTTCTTCTTTTAACAAATTTAAACTGAATAATTTTTATAAAAATAAATTATATAATAATACCAATAATAAAGATAAGACACTAATTAACTGTACATGTAGAGATAAAACTAAATGTAAATTAAATAATAAATGTGATATTAACGATGTAGTGTATAAATGTATAGTTACATTACATGATGAGAATAATAATAATAATAATAATAACTCAAACGCGATATATATAGGATCCACTTCCTCTAAAATAAAATTAAGAATCGCACAACATATGAATTCATTTAAAAATAAAAACTTAATTAACTCCACTGGACTTAGCAAGCACATTTGGGGACTTAAATCCCCAAATATTAATTATAATTTATCTTGGGAAATAATTAGTAAGACTAAATCATATAGTATAGGAGCGAATTTTTGTTATTTATGTTCAAATGAGTTTAAGGAAATTTTATTTTATAAGCATGATAATTTAGTGAATATCTGTGATGAGCGCAAAATAAAATGCAGACACAAGTTACTTTACTTATATAATAAATTTCTTGATAAATAATGAAGATTTCTTAGCCTTAATTAGCTCCTTATTTGTTGTTTTATGTAATAGTATTCTAAATATAGCAGGTGATTTGTAGTATTTATTATATTAGTTTATTTTAGTTATTTAGTTTCCGTTTTTAATTATAGTTAGATTATATATAGTTGTTCATTTTATTACTAAATATTTTATTACTAAATATATTTTTAATAAATATTTAATGGTTTATTGAATATAGTCTGGTAAGTAACAATTTTATTTATTTTATATATTTTGTTATATTTCTGTTATAACTTCGTTAAATTATGATTTTTGTTATATTAATCTATTTGTATGTAATCTCTTAATATTTGAAATAGATTTATTTAGTTGTTTATTTAATCTATTTTATTTAATATAGAAGTATAGATTAGTAGATTAATTATTTAGATTTAACTTAATACTTACCTCTATTTTGTATTGTAGTATGAATAAAGACATTTATATATGTATTTATTATATGATATATGTGGTTGTGTGTGTATGCATATATGTGTATATGTTGATGTGTGTGTATATATATGTATATGTATATACATTTATTTATGTGTATGTGTGTGGTGTGTGTATATAGGTGTAAGTGTATATATTGAGTATTGTATGTATGTACATGTATGTATGAGTGTGCATATGTGTATGTGTGTGTATATGTGTGTGTATATATGTATGTATGTGTGTATGTATGTGTATATGTGTATGTATATGTATATGTATATGTATGTATATATATATATATGTATATATATATATGTATATATATATATGTATATGTATGTATATTTTTTTATATATTTATGTATACGTATGTATAGTTATACTACAAATTTTGATAAGTATTTATAGATTTGGTTATGATCACTAATTTTAGCTTATAATTATAAGGGCATGGGAAAGACTTTATAGTATGTTGAGGGGTTACTATATAAATAAATTTTTTATATATTTATTAATCATATAAGATTTTTAGAATATATTTAATAATTAGTGGTTTTTAATCATTTAAATCATTTAATTTATTTTGTATTAAGTATTATTTATCATAGTTATTTTATTAATAAATATTATAGTATAGAGAGATTTTATTCTTTATTTGTGACTTCATTCTATTTACAATGATAAACAAATAATTTTCCCATTCACAATCTCATTAATAAAGCGTAGGTTCCTCACGCGTAATGAATTCTTCAATAATTAATCCTTTTTTTTTTTGCTAATAACGTAATTTCACGAGTATTCTTATAAACGCTGTAAAGACGTTTTCCGATTCAAAATTTTAGTTCATTGCTAAACCTCGCTAAGATAAGTATGTATTTATTTAAGATCTTCAAATTGTAAATTTTAATATTGTATAAGTCTTTGGAGTAATAATATTTTCCTTATGTAAATATCGTTTTTTGATTTTGATTTTTCCAGTTTCAGCTAATGAGCTGTGGCCATGCTGGGGCACCGCCATTTTGCTGGGGCACCGCCATTTTTTTATGTAATGATCCAATTATCGTAATTTTCTATATTATTAGATATTAAATTTAAGTTTATTCGTAAGATACTATTTAGCGATAGATTTGTTATTTGATAGCAAGCATATGAGGTGTATTAAGTTAGGCTTTTGTATATACATGTTTTAATAGTATTAATTGTAGTTTTAAATTTATAATTAAATTAGATAAACTTTGATAAACTTAGATATGTTTCGACCAAAGATTGGTCCAGACCATGTCTAATTTAATAGCATAACTTAGTTATTTCTTTAAATTGATATTCGCTAGTTATTCCCATTGATAATTATATTTATAGTATTTATAGTATTTATTCGATACTATATTGCTACGAATTGATTATTTCTATAAGTATTTTACATAAAATTTCCGAAAGTTCGTTTAAGTTTGTTTATTTGTATTTTGAAATTAGCTATTTCATCTTTAAATATGAAAAATTAAATTTATAGAGATTATTTTAGATCTTAATTATAATATTTATATACATTTATATATTTTCATTGATAATTTATATATATTAGTCATTTTTAAATATTTTTGTAATTAGATATAGACTAATACCGATATTAGATTATTGGTGGGTTTCCTACCTTATAAATTAAAATTAATATTCAACATTATAGTCGATTTTGATATAATCATAATTGTTAAGTTCTATGTTTCTAGTTTGATAATAGAGTTTATTATAAGTAAAATTATTATATTATTTATATCTTTAAAATATTGTTTAAATATTTCTGATTATATTTTAGATATTTCAATTACCTGAAGATTGACTGTAACCATAACTCGAATTATTACGAATTGGACAGCCATGAAACGATCGTAGTGTTTTACTCATTATCTTTTATGAAACTTTTAATACTTTTGATATATATTTAAAATAATATAAATTCATTAATTTTATGTATTGGCTTAAGTTTTTCATTGTTTGATTTGCCTGATAGTGGTTTTATCTCTAATTTAATATAATATAATATTTTACTATAAGATTGGATTTAATCCTAAATCTGATTTTTCCCTGTAAGTTTGGATTTATTCCCTAATATTTTATTATTAATATATATATATACATATATATATATATATATATATATATATATATATATATATATATATATATATATATATATATATATATATATATATATATATATATATATATATATACACATATACATATATAAAACAAGTTTGAAATAAAAGAAAATCCTAACAATAATAATTTCAAATGACATTTCATTTCAGAAAAGAGGTGATCTTAAATGCTATTAACAAATTGACATGTCATATTCTTAATTATTTATATCTCACTCGTTAATAACGTTTATGCTTATATCATCATCCTTCGATTTTTTTTAATGATGAGTTTTAAAGTTTCTGAAAATAATTTGCGAATCAAAGAATATGAAGTCAGTTTACAATTCATATGAATTTTGCAACGTTTGTAATGTTTTAACGATAGAAAATATAAAATGTTACTGTTAAAAAACAATGTTATATGCAAGGGATTGAGGAGAACGACTGTGAGATGCATTCACGGGTCTGTATCAGTCCGATAAATGAGGAAGGGAGAAAATACAACTCTGATGAGAAACCAACTTCGAAAGATCTTTATTTAAAGAGGTCAGATGAATATTTCTTAATGCCACTTTATAACTTATTCAATTTTAAAACTCTAAAACAAGAAGTTACTTGCAAATTTCTGATGCCATTTGAAAATTGACTAATTATCTCATAAAATGTGTTCGGGTGTATGTGCGACACTATCAAATTATTTTCAAAGTAATAAGTTTTATATAAGCAATGAGATGGAACAATAGAAAAATGGGTTTAATAATGTTTTAAAGTGGTAAGTTTCAAGATAAGTGTAAAAACACTAGCAGATATTTAAGAAGTCTGGACAAAACTGCGAAAATAGCGAATGCACTCACCTGCAATCCAGCATATTTGTAATTCCATCTGCCACATTTATTTTGACAATTCTTTATAGTAAGATTTTCACTCATCCAGATTCTGCTTGTCATTACCCTCGATATGGCTTTATCATGAAAACAGCCGATGTAGTCTGCTCATACAAAATAATTAATTCATTTGAGTGACGAAATATTTTTTTTTACTCTAGGTATAAGCCCCGAAATTTTTGGAGAGGGGGCCAAGGTGAAAGGCAAAGTCGACCTGGGTGGAATTTGAACACAGAACGTAAAGACAGACGAAATACCAATTTCTTTACTACCTACAAGGAGCTAAACACAGAGGGGACAAACAAGGACAGACAAACGGATTAACTTAACATCGACACCAGTGCGTAACTGGTACTTAATTTATCGACCCCGAAACGATGAAAGGCAAAGTCAACCTCGGCGGAATCTGAACTCAGAACGTAACGGCAGACGAAATACGGCTACGCATTTCGTCCGGCGTGCTAACGTTTCTGCCAGCTCGCCGCCTTACAGTGATGAGATATTGACTGTTAAATATATGCGAGCTGATAAAAATCACGGCATATCTGTGAACAATAAGACGAAAGAACATATGAGAAGGAAGCACAAACAATGATTTATACCAAAGAACTGTCAACGAAGGAGTCTATTTATGCCTTCACCCGATCTGCTGGCAATAGCAGCCGAATCGCTTTAAAATCGCAGCTTTCCATCTTAAAATAAAGAGGATACGCAGAATAATGTAGTTCAATTTAGACTGGAACCAAAGAAAAGACGGATAGTCATGGCCGGAACAGCTTTGATTATAAATTTTCTTGATCAGAAATGACCTATAGCTAAACAACTGATCAAAAACACAACAAATATCCAACAAATTCAAAATATATTTTAATAGTTTCTTACCTTGCTTCTTTACAAAAGGAACTAAAATTTAAAAAGAAAAAAATATTAATGTACTTGAGGATGACAATATCATTTAATAATTCTAATAAAGTTATAGTTTAGTAAAGTGTGTTTAAGAATAAAAGGAATTTCATAATATCTGAGGGCAGTTGTTTCATGTTCTGCGGATATTTCATGTTCTGCATCTGTTTCATCTTCCTTCTACCGGATCGTCATAAAAATTAAGAATACTAAGCATGTGATTAATGGGTGTCTTAATGCTGCTATTTTACTAACATTACTTACTAATGGAGTGAAATAGCTTTAACGTAGAATGGAACATCATGTTGTGAGTTTGGTGTCAAGTCATTGGCCGATCATTTCTTAAGTTGCCTTCAAAATCATGACTATGTTTAGTATGTTTTTTGTAGGCGTTTGCCTGGAGTTTTAGTCTGTATTACAGTAACTGCAGAGCTCGCATGGATGACATCTAAATAGGAATGTGTTCGTATGTGTTAACAGTATAAGACTGTGTTTTTTGTAGTGTATTGCTAAGTGGTTTTATTAAAGAACAAATAGGTGCGAAATTTCTTACCTGAAGAATACACGGATAGTGTAACGTAACGGCCTCCACATATATCGGAAGGCTTACCCGGACATTTGGAGTAACATTTGGACTTATCCAAGGCGCCGTGTTTGCTATAGTTATTAGCACAATAGCAATAAATTGAATCCTGAAAGAATTTGGGAATGTTTTAATTAAAATTTGCAGTTTTGTAGAGCGCTGAACAATAGTCATGACGTATTTAGTCATGTCCCTTTATGCCAGAGTCGATTTTCGATAGAAATTATTTCGTCTTAAGCATTTAATATTGCCATCAAGTTAGTGAAGGAATTTAAAAATCGGTAACAACCAGCAAAAGAAGAAAACTGAGACATAACTTATTTTATTAAATGCCGAAAGTTGAAGTTTTTTTAAAAATCCAATTTCTAATAATCTTCCATAAACTAAATGAAAGAATTTCTCTTAATCATTTACATGTGAGCTTGGGAGATCTAAAGCGCCTGTAAAAATCGGGGCGAACGATTATTAATAACAAAGAGCTGCTTGAAAGGAGTTATTTCTCATGATATATTGACACACTTGTTGATTGCACAGTTGTGTCCCTTGCATGGAGTGCGATTAATGCGTTAATTCATGACGTGCAGAGGAAAGCTTGACACTATTTTAACAAACAGTTGTTCGGAAAACCATGAAAATTATGGTACCTCCCTTGATTTTAGTATTTTACATTCTTCTCTTGCAAAGATTAAGCTAAGTACCCATTTCAGCATAAATCATTATTATATAATTGACATAAGATTATTACAAGTAAACTAATGATAAAACGAGTCTATCAGTTGGATTCTTGTTATGTCAATTGTATTACTATGTGGCATAAACAAGCATGATCTCATTTCATTCACAACTCCTTTATCATAGTAATCTTGGATCTTTGCACGAATTATTAGCCTGTGATCATTAGTATCTGGAAATACTCCCTAAAAAGTCGGTTCTTTTTTTTATACTTGAGTGATGCCATTTTATCTCATTTTCAGGACATAACTTTTACTTGTTTAATCTCATCCTGTCCATCAATTTACTCTTTGTCGTTAATTTTCATTTCTACCTTCAATGCATTCCTCTGATGATCTATCAACATATAGGATTTGTTTAACCAGGTGTTCACCTATTGCTTTGCTGGGCTCATCCCATTTTTTCGTTTAAATGAAATGGATAGCTAGATATTTCTTTCTAGTAAATATGATGAAATAGTAGTCGAAACTATTCGTACCACCCTTACATCCTCATTGGGACCTAACAATAGGCATTTGTCCCAGATAATTGAATATAAATGTAAGAAAATTGCTACTTGAGTGTATTATATTCTTTTATTTGTTTCAATCCATGGTTTGGCATCATGCTAGGGTATTGCCGCTAATATGCAAGTTTGCTGTACATACTATTCAAGTCTAAGTCATTCTGAGAACGATGCAGATATTGGTTGTAAAATCTGGATGAAAATATGCCTGAAATCATCTAAATATATGTTGAACGAATTGTAAAAGAACAACTATACATAGAAAAGAGATGTATAGCCAGTAGATTAATTGCTCGAACATAGGGAGAAGGATACTACAGCTGAATTTGGGAGTATTTGAAATAAGAATATAAAAGAGTAGTGAAGAAATATGTAATGAGTGTCATAGAAAAGGCATTAATTTACAGCAGATAATGTCTTACTTGACTTACACTAGAAATATCCATGATTGCCCCAAATTCTTATTTGTTGCCCAGCAGAATATAAAGCTTTGATGACAAATTTTACTACCACTATAAAAAAGATTCCACTATAGCAGGGTGGGCAATTGTTTTGGCTTGGTGGGGGGCACTTTGAGAGGGCCGTGGTTTGCAGAGAGCTGCACCTTCTATAACTGATTGTATTCATTAATTACCATTCACTTCATTAAATGCGAAGTGCAAATTACGTCATAGTAATAAATAAAATGAAAAAACAGTGGTACACAGAAAAGGTTTCATTAAATCTATCTATGTGCAAATTACACGCCAGCTAGCACAAATAATTTAATGAGACATTTACAATTCTTTTGAAATTGGAGAGTGAGGGTGGTGTTGAGATCCTCATCATTGCCTGCAAGTTTATGTCAGCCACATTTTTACTCTTGCTGATTTTCAAGCAAGCAAAACTTTGTTCACAAATATATGTGAATCCAAAACTAGAAACATTTTCCCAACAACTCTTTTCAACATGCATATTTGTCAGTAGATAGAGATTTGTGAATTCTATCAATGTCACAGAATTAAACAATTCTTCAGCGTGTGATCTGACTGCACGTCAATTAGTTCAAGCTTCACCTCCTCAGGCGCTGTATCAGTATCAACTGCAAAAGGATAAGGTAGCAAATTGAAATCAGGCTCAATTTTCTTAAAGTTCTGAAATCTTCTGGTGACCTCATCCTCCAAACTCAGCAAATGATCCCTAATCTGGGAAGAACACTTGCAGGCACTTCTGTTTTCTTAATAAAGGGAAATGACAAAACTTTGCCCTCACCTGCTTGCCTTGCAAATAGTCCTAGTTTTGTTTTGAATGATCTCACATGCCTAAACATTTCATGTACAAAACAACCTCTTTCCCTGCAATGTCACATTCAATTCATTTAATTTCTCAAACATATCAGCTGCAAACATCATCTCCTATCTCCAATCCTCACATCCCATTTTGGTCAAAAAATCACATGAAAGCCCCTTCATGTCCAGAAAGAGGAGGATTTCATCTGTAATTCCCAAAACATGTTTTCAGCATTTTCCCAGGCTCAATAACTGAACACTGTTGTGGTAAATCACATTCCATATCCTCAAGCAGAGGTTTAAATTGTGTTAGAGAGAGAGCGCCCTTGCTCTGATTGTGTTCACCACGCTCCTTACAGGATCACACCACATCACTAGGTCCAGTGCAGCTTACAGAGGCTTTCCTGATGCAAAATACAATGAAAAAGACAAGATATCATTGTCTGGGTATTCTGTTTTAACTTGTTCTCTGAAAGTTTAATCATACCTACATTTTTTCTGGTAAATTCTTTGGCCTCATCTGTTTTAATGCTTGCCATTCTATCCATGACAAGGCTCTTTTCTCCACACAATCCTCAACACGTTCATACAAGTCCTGTCCACGGACCAAAGATAAGTAACGTGTAGGTCTTGGTTATTAGAGCTCTATCCGGTGCCAACGAAAGCCAAACAAAAATTTTACTCGCTGACTTTCGTTGTTCTGTTAATTCATCCTTCTTGATAATGAAATGGTTTCGAATTTGCTTCTTGCATCAGGGCACGGGACGCTTGCGCTAGCTCTCATCCGGTTGCCAACGGAAAGCCAAAACAAAATTTTAATACGCTGACTTTAGTTTGTTTGTTAATTCATTACTATTAAGTCTATGTGCCGTACCATAGTCCTTCTTGATAATGAAATGGTTTCGAATTTGCATCTTGCATCAGGGCACGGGACGCTTGCGCAATCTACCAAGCACTGCTTAATAAAACTCGCCATCAGAAAATAGCTTGTTGCTTTTAGCGAGATTGTATGCTGCCATGAAACTTACCTCTGTAGCACTATCTCGAAGTGTCGATTGCTTTGTAAATATGGTCTGTTGCTTCTTCAGCTTCGTAACACACTCTGCAGCTTTTTTCCTGCGGTCTCCTCGGACATTTCGTTACCAAACGCGCCATGTTTTGTTTGGTGGTGTCGTTTCGATTTGATAGTAAACAGACTGCCTTATTCCCTGAGTTACTGAACAAATATTTGTGCGTCCAGTCTTCATTGAACGCACGGCATTTTTTTCGATTTTGCGCTTTTAGGAAGATTCCATGTTTTCACGGGTCGGAACGTTACAGATCTTACTGTTGCAAAGAGAAAACTGTTGCGTATGAAAGGAGTGCGCATGTGTATAAACAGGCACATGCGTAGTAGGTATCCGCCTATTAAAACACGGGGCTAATTTTCTGTGAAACAAAGGAAGCAAGTCTCTGTTCAAGTTAGCTTTGGTACTAGCAGTTTACTGTGATCAGTCTACGAAATTATAGACTTGGAAAATTATTTTGCTGAATGCTTCCGCAGGCTGTATGCAGTCCGCGAACGTGAATTACCCACTCCTGCACTATAGCACCTGTAAATTTATAGATAAATTCGAATGAATTACTTACTTCCAAACCAGCATATTTGTATCCCCATTTTCCGCATACTACTCGACAGATTTTGGCTGTCATTGCTTGATTTTCCCAGACTTTACTTGGCATCGCCCTATCTTCAGAATCTTTGAAACAGCCAATTGCACCTAGTAAAAATAGACAAATCAAAAAGCATTAATTTATTCCAGTGTATTGTGATTGATGTCAGTGCTTAGTTCCGACTTTTGTCATATAACTTCATTCGATCTGTTTCATTGTAAGAAATCTTTATTATATCTGAAGTTGCTGGTAAGTTACCAAAGAACGAACTTGAAACTAACAATAGATTTACACCTCGGTACTATTTCAATACTTATCTCACGTGAGAAAAGTATGAAAATCACAATTCATTCCATACACAGAATTGATAATAAAACCAAATTTCAAATTAAGAACTTAACGGTCAGTTTTCCTTTGATCCTTCGCTAGTAGTACTAGTAGCACAAATTGGTTTCAATTCAATAAGCTGCTGTAACTCCTCGGAGATGCAAATACCATACAAAGAGATAATATCGAATACATTTCAATTCACAGAGAGTTAAATCATTACACTTCTTATCAATATTAATGATTTATATCAATGTAAAAAATATTATATTCTCATATTCTTTAGGTATTTTAAATTATATTTCTGACCACGAGTATATGATTGCGTGTCCTCAGGCCCCTCTACAGTATATAACAACGCAAAACTACAATCTAATGGCATACAATTCCTTGCTATGTATTACCAAATCATAAGTATGCCACGCTTAAAGAAATAACCATGGTATTTGGTTTTGGTATCTCATAAAATTACAACTTACAAATCGGAGGGGGATTACTGAATGAATGAATTGAGCTGTGAATGATAATAGCAAAATTCGTGAAAGGAACACTTATAAAGTAAAAAATTATTTCAGATTTGTAAGATTAATTTTAAAAGTATCAGACGATGGGGAATATTGAAGAAAACAAAAAATTATTTACCATCAAAGGATGACATACTGGTAGTTGTTGCTGTCGTTGAATTTGTAATCGGATGCTTTGTTATAGTTGTGGCTTTAGTTGTGTTTAGAACTTTAGCAATTGTCGATGTTATTTTTGCAGTAGTTTTTTCTGTAGTAGAAAGTGTTGTTGTTGTAACCATAGCTGTAGTATAATGAGAATGTAAAAATCAAATTATAAATATCTTGACCAAATGGCTGTTCAAGTACTACTTTTTAGTAATAACACAAGTAATTGCACTGTGAAAAGAGAATAACACCACAAATGAAACGTAGTTGTGGCTAAATGTTTTTAGAAGCGGGCTAAAAAGACCACGCATTATTTCAAATTTTGTTGATGTCTTTTCCTTCAATTATCTATTTCAAGGTACATCACGACTGCAATCACCTATTTGCAGGCATAGTCACGATTAAGGACTCTGGATAACGACGGCAATAAACTGACATTTCTCATACACTCTGATGTCATTTTGAAATAATAATTTCTCACTTAAACAAAGCTGGCAGTGAAGATTTGTGCGAAAACTGTCATGTACATAAAAGGTAGCATAGTGGAAGATCGAACTCACTACAACAATGTCCAGTCTCCAATGTCTGGTCAATAATAATAATAATAATAATAATAATAATAATAATAATAATAAATAATAATAATAATAAATTCAAACCCCAAAGAATCCCTCCCAACACGCGGCTATGATGCTCCCCCACTACTTCTGCTCATGATCAGAGATGCACACATCGTCGGCCACTCAGGGACATGGCCAACTGGTTAAGGTCAAACAACTGACAAGCAAATCTGTGGTATTGAGCAGAATATTTGCTGTAGCCCATCTTTTATACCAAGACAAAACAATGTACATGTTAACACTTCCAACCAGTTAAGATCAGAAGCCATGAGAGCCACTGTCTAGTGCTGCATCAAGGCGTATTATTATTATTATTATTATTATTATTATTATTATTATTATTATTATTATTATTATTATTATTTAAGGCGGTAAGCTGGCAAAATGTTTAGCTGAATTTTATTCGTCTGTATTTTCTGAATTCAAGTTCTGCTGAAGTCAACTTTGTCTTTCACCCTTTTTGGGGGTCGTAAAATTAAGTACCAGTGAAACGCGGGGGTCGTTGTAATCGACTAGTCCCCTCCCTCAAAGGAAGAATAGAAGCGGAAATGAAGTTGAAAATGTGTACGGAAAAAATTAATTATATTTTAAAACATAGGAATACACTGGACCGGTTTCACTATACACTTTCAAAAGTGTATAGTGTAAGGAACTATGTCTATATGTGGGTGTATATAAGTGTGTATATATGTATGTATGTATGTATGTATGTATGTATGTATGTATGTATGTATGTATGTATGTGTGTATGTGTATGTGTGTATGTGTATGTATGTATGTATGTATGTATGTATGTATGTATGTGTGTGTGTTTATGTATGTGTGTGTATGTATACACATACACCCATGTATATGTGTGTGTGCATATGTATATACATAGGCATATCTCTATAAATGTGATTAAAGGTGCCGAAGCACCTACATTGCTAGAAATAAGAGTTATAAACTCTTAATGCTGTATATAGCTACACTGACAGGGGAGGTAACCACTCCATCACCGTCTCTAGAAAGACTAAACTAGGCCTAGTTTCACCAAGTGACTACTCAAACGTTCGATGATTTGACTAGTTCCGTCTGCCAGTATATATATTTTTTACCATAAAAATTTATGAGTGATTTTGCGAAATGCTAATGCATATACTAGGCGCAATGTATTACCATGAAGGAACAATTTAATCGTCACTAAGTGTGACTAACGGTGCCGAAGCACCTACATTACTAGAAATAAGAGACAGTCATAGTAAAGTTGGTCTGTTAAATCTGTTATGTTGTATTTGCTTGCTTTATATCCAGCAACGCCTATTTATTCTTTTGTTTTGAAAAATTCTACTTGTACATATAGAAAATCAGTTCCAAAATTGAGTTGAAGGTGGGTCGGGTATGAAGCATTATAACCATTCTCTTTTCGGACCACAGGATGAAGATGCATTTTTCAAATATGACCTGGTGCGATCCATGATTTTCGGTTTCATATTGTAGTTTGTGGTGTATTAGTCTTTCTGTGATAGGTTATATTAAGGCAAACTAGTGTCTGCTCTTCTATCTATAATTCTGAAAGAATGGATATCCTGGCAGATACTAGGTTTAAATGAGTTTTCAATGTAGTTAAATATTTCAGCTTCAAAGTTTGTTGTCTTAATGGATTTAACACTGAAAAAGATTTAGAAGCGGTGTTAAGTGAAAGGTCTCGGACGTCGATTCCGACTATTTGTGATTCGAAATGAGATGAATAGGGGTAATTTTGTTGAACAGTCCCTAATATCTTTAGCGAGTGTGTTTATACTAAGGCGAAAAGTTTGCCATCGAGGTTTGTGTGGGTAGTGAGTCTGAACTTTAGCATTTTAGGTTTGCAATGTTCGTGCGAGGCAGATTTGTTGGTTTTATTCCTTAGACAATGGATATTATCTTTGAATTCCATCAGCATTGACATATCGCTGTAGTACTGGGGTGCGCTGGTGAAAATAGCTCAGGTCAAGAGTGTGCTGCTTTACTCAGTTATTGATGGTGGAAGGTAATTTGTTGGGATCTTTGTTAAAGTATGGTAGTTTTTCATTTGATTTTCTTAAGCGTTGCTAATAACTAAAAATGAAAAACCACCTAGGCATGCGATGACTACTAATTGCTGCAGCACTGCAACCACATGAATAGCCAGATAATCATTGGGGCATGTATGTAAAACTAGAGAAAATTAGCCTCTTCCAGACAAGCTAAAAAATACATACATTCAGAAATAAATGCAGCAGCAACAGCCACGATACCCTCAAACTGAAATGCACACAACCAATATCAAATGCAAAAAGAGAAACTGTTGTACTCTGATCGACTCCACCTTGGCCTCCCCCAGTATCAACGGAAGTATAGTTAACAGTTGCATACAGAGGAGAATGAGAGATTATTCTAAGACTGTCATACTGCATCCTATATGATTCCCTATCATTACATAGAGAACTTCTGTGAAACGCCGAAACACCCTCAAGATTCAACGCTCCAAAGCACTTTTAAAATACCCACACTCTCTGCACTTGCCAGGAACAAAGTACAAAAATAGTTGCAAAGGAAACATATGCACACACACAAAGAAACACATGCACTCGTAAACAGTTGAACATTCAATGTTCATTGGCCTTATTATGCTGGAAAAATAAGTGCAGTGGATCAACAACTGAAAATTGCACTGTCCACCAGACTCCGCTAGAGTGAACAAATATACCAGACAGTGAGGGGAGTGTAACGTGTTCAGACTGTCACATGCAACACAGCATATGATTTATCACTGTATGTAGCAGTATGCAATATAGTTCTCAGCTAGGCGGAGCCACGATATAACTGGGTAGATCTGCGGTTTGATCCTCGTTGACTGCCTGCGAACCGAGGACTGCTGAATCAGAGGTGGCAGTAATTATACAATAGCTACAACCACTACGCTTTGGTAGATTGATATAAGGATTGAACTGGTTAGTTTTTGACTTTCATAACCTCATTTTCTTCGAGGTGAAGACGAATTGAACTTATATGTACGAACTGAACTTATTCAAACGATATTCACATAATAGTACAAAATTGATAGTCGTTATTTTACAGAACCACGTGTATTTATAATCATGTATAATATATTTAATAAATTAGTATTAAGTAACATGCACTGACAAATATGGTTGGTATAAACACTACATAATTGATGAGTGAAGTTTCTTTTGTCAATAGCACTCATCAACCATAGAATCACAACATACAACACATACCTCTATCGATCTGGTAATAATTCCAGCCATGTTTACTCTGCTCCAAAGTCGAGTTTAAATGGGAGGCACTCGACAGGTCACATTTGCGGCTTCCTTCTTTGAACTCCATTGACTGACACT